>NW_008687699.1:19667-30852 GCF_000695815.1 Acanthisitta chloris | reverse complement strand
CCTCCCTGGGCAAGCTATTCCATAGCTCTGAGAATCCAGAAACCAAGCCCTGAATCTGCCAGACCAGCCTGCCCTGCAGTTAACTCCAAACTGGAAAGGGGAATGAGTAGTTGTTTTAGTGATTAAGATGTCAAATCCAATTTAAAAATACAAGGAAGGAGGAGAGTGGCAATGTCATTCCATCCTAACTCAAACTCAACAAACAGTCTGCACTGATGCAGTCAAAGCTAAGAAAAATCTCTTCCAGACTGAAAGAACTATGAAATTCTCTCCTGTAACTGGGAGATGAAACTATATTTTTATTCTATTGAAATTATTTATAAAAATATATATAAAAAACAGGGGCAACTTCAATGTATCAGAAAAGTGTAAAGACAGTATGCATAATCAACACATCAATTTGCACCTCTTGTTTGCTTTGCTGCATCTCCACTTGTGACAATTTGGTTTGAAAGGAACCAGTTTTGCATGAAGTGAATCATTTGTGTAGAACACAGAATTCTGCCTCTTATAGATGAAAAAGGTCCTGAACACAGCGATGGAGATAAATACACAGATGCACAGACACATGTCATGGAATGGTTTGGGTTGGGAGGGGCATTGGAACTTGTTTAATTCCACCCCCTGCCCTGGGCAGGGACAACTTCTACCAGCCCAGGTTGATCCAAGCCCCATCCAACCTGGCCTGGAACATTCCCAGGGATGGGGCAGCCACAGCTGCTCTGGGCAACCTGTGCCAGTGCCTTAGCACCCTCACAGGGAGGAATTCCTTCCCAATATCCCATCTATCCCTGCCCTCTGGCAGTGGGAAGTCATTCCCCCTTGTGCTGTCATTCCACCTTGGGAAAAAACACCAGCGTGTCCCTCTGGAATGAACCTCTGCCAAGTTGCCATCAACACTATCCTTATTATTGGAAAGCATCTGCTCACTGCTAATTTGGTAACAGACAGTTCCATGTGCTGCTAGTTCGTTTCTATCCCACCACAATGAGATTGTGTGTTTTTCCTCCCCACTCCACTTTGTGTGGCATCTCCTTTCATGTTCCAACCCTTCCCTATGTCAGCATCCTCAACTGGATGCGGCTAATTGCAGGGCACATGGCAAGAATCAGATGGTGGCTGGGTGGGAAGGATAATAAGTCACTCTCAGGGTTTTTCCTCCTATAGCTTCTCAGACACTGAGTAATTATCCTCCACTAAAGACCCAACTGCAAAAGCAGCAATTGCAGTATCACAATGACATATATGACTAGAACTCTCAGGGCTGTGATCAGAACCCACTGCTACCTCACTTGTGGCCCTGAGCACTGCTGAGTGCCTTTCCTCCTCCTCCCACACACTTCAAAAATCACCAAATTGCTCATTTTGATCTTTATCCACATCTACATGTTTAATATACTTACTAACCAGCAGCTAAAATGGCTTTACAACCTCTAGTAACAACAAACCCTACTCCCACTGGTCCATCCTGGCAGCCAAATATTGATGCTCCTCCAGGGAAACTTCAAATATCTTGTGAAAAATTACACAGACTCTTCAAAAACAAGGAAAAAAACAGCCCAGAAGAGGTTTTTTTTCCACATCATTCAGCAAAGTTACATAACACAGCTCCTGCTCTCTGCTGCCTTGAAACACTCCAGGCCCTTCAGCACTTGGGTCTCTTTATTCCCTCAATCAGCAGCAGGTTGCTGGGAAGGCTCAGGAATGTTCCCTGTCCTCTAAAGGCACAGCCACAACAGCCTGGAAAAAACAATCAGCTGATATTTTGGGTATTTTGAGACAAAGCAGAAGCACAGGGGATAAAAATAAGTGTATTTCATGCTGTCTCTTTCCTGATTAAAGAGGTTACACTAATGCAAGAGTATATCGGGGGGTTCACCTCAGGAAATGAGGGTTTCACCCAAGATTAAGAAATACTAAGTGTTTAGAGGTACATTTTGTCTTCCTCCTCGTTGCTAAAAGTGGAATAATCAGGGACTCTGTGTTAGGGACTGCAGTCACAGGACAAGGAGTAATGGGGATAAATTGAAAGAGGGAAATTTAGATTAGACATTAGGCAGAAGTTTTCCTTGTGAGGGTGGTGAGACACTGGCACAGGTTGCCCAGGGAGGCTGTGGCTGCCCCAGCCCTGGCAGTGTTCATAGCCAGGTTGGCTAAAGCCTTGAGCAACCTGTTCTGGTGGGAGGTGTCCCTGCCCAGTTGGGGCTGGGCTGGATCATCTCTAAGCTCCATCCCAACCCCTTAATACACTATGATTCTGTGCTAACGTGCAGACATCAGCTGATAACAAAACAGCACAAAAACCACCCCAAAAGGGACTTCCCCCATGCTGCTTCTGCTGTTGTATTGCCTTCTCTGCAGAGCAGCACTGACCCTTTCCCAAATGTTTATCTTGTTGGGTTTTTTTGTCACATGTCACTGCCACAGGCAGCACAGTGCAGCACAAAGCTATTTATTGATTGGGAAGGATGTCACTGTGCTCCAAAGCAGCTCCTCAGCCATGCAGCAGCTTTTCATTCATTGCTTCTTGCTGGCCACACTGATTCAGAGTGATGAATTCAGAGTGCTGAAACACTGATTTGCAATTCTAATTTCCTCCTTTCTCCTCAACAGGCTGCCCAGGAGCTCCAGGAATATTACCTTGCCATTAAACACCAATATCCTCCTTGTAACACTGAAAAATACACTGAGTTAAGAAATGTGATCCTAAAACATAGACACAGTGAAAATAATTAGCTCATCAAACAGAATGGGCTCATCAAACAGGATTTTCAGGTAATCTATTTTTCCTTGAATTCTAGAATTCTACTCAGCAAATAATCAGCTATAGCTGCTGGAAGGCGATTTGAAAGCTGCAGGTGATTTGGTTTGCCAGGAAATTACCAGCTCCAAAACTCCAGGTCACCTCCAGACTCCTCTGCAAAATGAACATGCCAGAGGGACACCAGGGTGAGATGAGCTGAGTGCTGGACTGCACAAAGTATGTGTTCATTAGGGACAGGCTCACAGCAACCTCCTGCCAATGCAGGTGAGACTGTTTCATGGTTTCATAGTACGTTAAGGGGTTGGGATGAAGCTTAGAGATCATCCAGCCCCAGCCCCAGCCCCCTGCCCTGGGCAGGGACACCTCCCACCAGAGCAGGTTGCTCAAGGCTTTGAACACTGCCAGGGTTGGGGCAGACACAGCCTCCCTGGGCAACCTGTGCCAGTGTCTCACCACCCTCACAGAGACAGCTTCTGCCTAATATGTAATCTAAATTTCCCTCTTGCAATTTATCCCCAGTACTCCTTGGCCTGTCACTGCAGTTCCAAATTTCATTGTCAACTCAAGTATTCAGGGCTGGTTTAGTCCTTGGTGCAGCCCTTACATCTCTGCCCTGGGTGTTTTAAAGGTGCTGAATGTGGATCAATGAATCATAGAATCCCAGACTTGTTTGGGTTGAGAAAAAACAAAGCTCATCTCATCCCACCCCCTGCCCTGGGCAGGGACACCTTCTACTAGCCCAGGTTGCTCCAAGCCCCATCCAACCTGGCCTGAAATGCTCCCAGGGATGGAGCAGCCACAGCTGCTCTGGGCAACCTGTGCCAGTGCCTCAGCACCCTCACAGGGAGGAATTCCTTCCCAATATCCCATCTAGCCCTGCCCTCTGGCAGTGGGAAGCCATTCCCTGTGTTCTGTCCCTCCAGGCCTTTGTCCCAATTCCCTCTGCAGCTCTCTTGGAGCCCCTTTAGGCACTGGCAGGGGCTCTAAGGTCTCCCTGGAGCTTCTCTTCTCTAGGCTGAACATCCCCAGCTCTCCCAGCCTGGCTACATGGCAGGGGAACTCCAGCCCTGGACTATCTCTGTGGCCTCCTCTGGACTTGCTCCATAATGATGAGCTCCCTCACACTGTCTTACACACACTTTGGCCTCAGCCTGGAGAGCTCTGGAGAAATCCAAGCAAGAGATAGCACAAGCACTTGATGCTTTCCAAAAATGGCATCACTGAAAGCCGTCTGGCAGCAGGAAACTGCAGTTCTGGAGTGATGCTCTCAATATTCCCTCCGTCTCTCCTCCACAAACACAAACCCAAAGTGTCCCCCAGGACCCTTCATCATTTCAGAGCACACACATCACCTCCATCCTTCTCACCAACACCTTCCTTCCTCTTTTCCCTTAAATAAAACTGTATTTTCAGACGGAGAACACTCTAGCCAAGGAAGTTACCGTGGAAGAGGAGGTGTTTCAAAGCAAACAGTTCACACAAAGTGGCTGAATCCAAGAGACAGAGCCCAGTGAGCCACCAGTGATGTGCCAGGCTGGGGTGGGGAACTGGGAGAGGGTCAGCAAGAGCATGTGCAAGACACAGGGGACTACACAGCAGGAAAAAAGAGAAGGAAGATCAGCTCAGTGATACTCAATCCATACGGCAACTTCTCAGTGAATGTTCCTGAAAAGCTTCCAAGAGAAAACAACACAATGAATCACCAGCAGCTGTTTTGTGCAAAGCATCTCCATAACCATCTCCAAGGGGTCTCAGCACTCACTTAGTTGGCAATTAATTAGTGGGAGAGTTTGTCTCTATTTTCTATCAACAGCATCTATATGATGACATCTTTACAATACACATTCAGGGGGAGATCAGTGCAACCTCAGGGCTGGAAATGAGCTGTGCACAGAAGTGTGTGCACTGAACAGGTTTCCATCTGGATTCTATTTTGATCTCCTGGTTTATAGCCTCTTCAGGGAGCTTTAATTCTATGTTCCACTTTGGCTACTTCCAACCTCCAAAGCTTTTGCAAAGCAATTTGTGGGGAAGATGCTGCAGGGGATGTGAGTTCCCACTGCAGCCACCAAGCTAAACCAGGATCCATTTATCTGGTGGAAACTGAAACTACAACAAACTTCACGCCCAAGGTGGAACTGATTTGCTCTCAGTGCTCCACATCTGGCACAGGTTGTCCAGGGAGGCTGTGGCTGCCCTAACCCTGGCAGTGTTCAAAGCCAGGCTGGATAAAGCCTTGAGTAACCTGTTCTGGTGGGAGGTGTCCCTGCCCAGGGCAGGGGGTTGGGGCTGGATCATCTCTAATCTCCATTCCAGCCCTTAAAATTCTATTATATGATTCTATGACCTTTGGAAAAGCAGTTGCTGGATTACCTCAGATAGAGAAAAAGCACTGGTGGCTGTTCTCAAGGAGGAACTAAATGATGGAAGAGGGGAAAAGTGCTATAATTCATTGAATCATTGAACCATCACAGACTGGTTTGGGTTGGGAGGGGCCTTAAAGCTCATCTTGTTCCACTCCCACTCCCACCACAGAATCACTGAGGTTGGAAAAGACCCCCATGATCAGGTCCAACCTGTGACCCACCATCACCGTGTCAGCCAGAGCAGAGCACTGAGTGCCATGTCCAGTTCTTCCTTGAACACCTCCAGGGATGGTGACTCCACCATCTCCCTGGGCAGCACATTCCAATGCCTGACAGCCCTTTCTATGGAGAAATTCCTCCTGATGTGTAACCTGACCCTCCCCTGGTACAGCCTGAGGTGTTTCCTCTTGTCCTGTAGTACCTTGGAAGCAGAGCCTTACCCCACCTGGCTGTACCTCCTGTCAGGCAGTTGTAGAGAGCATAAGGTTCCCCTGAGCCTCCTTTTCTCCAGGCTAAGCATTCCATGTGGATCAGAACACCATCACCTGAGAGCAGACTAATGATTAGTGATGATTCATCTCAGAGTATTGTGAGGTTTCCCAAGCTTTCCAAGCTGTGACTCTGGCTGCCCCCTCCATCAGTGAAGCCATCTGGAACAGCAGATGCACACCCTTCCCTCTTCCCACTCCTGGGAAAAAAAACCCTGAGCCCCACACAGGCTGGATGTCTCCCGGATGAGTAATAACCCCCACAGACACAGCCCTGAGCTCTGACGTGGTGTTTGCAGCATCTAAAGCTTAGGCTGGTCAGGCACTGGGATAGGTTTGCCCAGGGAGGTGGTGGAGTCACCGTCCCTGTGAGTGTTTAAGAGGTGTCTGGATCTGGCACTGAAGCATATGGTTTTGGGTTTAAAGGTTACAGCAGTGACAGGTTAATCGTTGAACTTGATCTCAGAGGTCTCTTCCAGCCTCGATGACTCTATGATTCCATGAAAGCTGGACTTGGATTCAGGTCCCTACATACAGTACTGGATCTCCAGATGTGATCCAAGGACTGGGGCAGCAGCTGGGAAGCCACTCAGCAGCTGTGACCTGACCCTTCCTGCCTTCCCCAGACCTCATCAACAGCACTGATTTAAGCAGCAATAATAAGGTCATAATATTATGGCTTATAACCCTCCACACTCCTTTTGCCATGTCTTCAACCTCTGGAGCTGCAGTTCCTGAGAGCACCAGCTCTCACATCCCCTTGAGTGAAGAAAGGAGATTTTTACAGCATGGCATTTTGTGTTCAAACAAGCAATGACAATTGCAGAGAGCAGTACTTAAGGAGCTATTTCCTGACAGGAGACAGGGAAAGCAGCACTTTCCTCAGGCACTCAGATTGCTCCTTTCTGCTCTCTCCCCTAATGTTAGCTCCCATCACGCTCTCAAGTTCCTCTGAGTACAAATCCATCTGCATGAAAAGAAGTATGAAAAGAAATACAAAACATCATACAGTATTTCCTATTACATTTGATTTCACATCAGGGAAGAAGCACAAGAACAGAGAGGAACACCTAATCACATCCCCCAGAGGCTTCCTCACTTACAAGCAAGATTTCCATATCCACGGCCATGGTGATCCCAAGTGAATCCCATGTGGAGAAGCTTCCAGATCTTTGCACTATGTATATACTTCGCTAATGTACCACTCAGCACTTGTCTGGAGGCGAAGTGGCCACCAACAGCTCTTGAGGGTTGGCTGGTCCCAGCGCAGCCTCTGCCCCATCTCCAGTGTCACATCCTCACGGCAGTCAAGCAGTGACAACATGAGGACCATGTGCCTTGAGGGAATGGAGCACAACCACCCAGGGCAGGACACAGGGAAGGGGCTGACCTGCAAGTCTAAGAACAAAGCTCTTCAGATAGCTTTAACCAGTACTACAACCCCTGATTTTCACTCTAAGGTGATCATACAATGACTTGGACTGCAAAAATTGGGAATCTTCAGTTTTTCAATCTCTTCTGAAAATTAAAGCAACTAAAATAATATTGCAGATCTAACCAATGTTCAATTTGTTTAATATGTCATTTGGATGAGGAGTTTGGAGCAACCTGGGCTAATGGAAGGTGTCCCTGCCCATGGCAGGGGGTGGAACAAGATGAGCTTTAAGGTAACCCCCAATCCAAACTATTCCATGATTCTGTGATCATTTCCTTGCCCTACTGAAACTCCCGTCTCAATTATATATTGAATTTCTGTAACAAAAAGTAACTTCTATTGACAATAGTTATTTTTCCACACTGAAAACTCTCATTTTGCCTTCCAGCAGCAACTAATCCACGTCTCCATGCTCTCATCCCAGCCAGGAGATTTTGGCATGCTTAAAACTGTGAAAATCAGAACGCTACTAATTTTTAAGCAATTTGAAAACAGGGCATGTGCCAGAACATTCTGAGTTAGCTGCACACAGCAAGCCATGTTTGGCATTAAATGCCTGTTCCAGGGCACAGCTCACAGCTCACTGACTAACACAGACAGCACAGGGCAATGGTTTGCTCTGAGTCAGGTCCAGGGTGAGCTCCAGGGTGGCTCAGATGAGCTGTGTGTACTTCTCCTTCCTCCCAGGAAGGACATGGAGCTGTTGGAGTGAATCCAGAGAAGGTACCAAGGTGATGAGAGGGATGGAGCAGCTCTGCTCTGAGGAAAGGCTGAGAGAGTAGGGATTGTTCAGCCTGGATAAGAGAAGCCTTGGAGTGACCCAGTTGTAGCCTTCCAGTGCCTGAAGTTGCAACAGGAAAGTTGGAGAGAGACTATTGACAAGGGCCTGGAGGGACAGGACACAGGGAATGGCTTCTCACTGCCAGAGGGCAGGGCTAGATGGAATATTGGGAAGGAATTCCTCCCTGTGAGGATGATGAGGCACTGGCAGAGGTTGCCCAGAGAAGCCAGTGCCTCACCTCCCTCACAGGGGAGCATTCCTTCCCAATATTCCATCTAGCTCTGGCAGTGGGAAGCCATTCCCTGTGTCCTGTCTCTCCAGGCCGTTGTCACTAGTCTCTCGCCAACTTCCCTGCAGCTCCTTCAGGCACTGGAAAGGGACTCTAACGTCTCCTTGGAGCCTTCTCCTCTCCTGGTGGACACCTTCAGCTCTTCCAGCCTGGCTCCACAGCAGAGGTGCTCCAGCCTGTGGAGCATCTCCATGGCCTCCTCTGGACTCACTCCATCAGCTCCAAGTCCTTAATCCAGTTTGACCTCACAGTTCAACCCTAGGTAGAAACACACAGTTTCTAAAGAGACCTGGGCTAAAATGACCTATTTGCATTCTGTCTAATCCAGGACAAAAAATCGGCCTCTCCTGGCAGAGCTGCCCCTTAGAAGAGCCTTTCCCACCATTCTCAATGATGTGTTTTCTCTGGACTGCTCCTGCCTGGCTTCATGGGTGACCTGTAGAACATGATGACAAAGTATTACTCCCAGAAGAGATTTCAGGAAGAGGTGTAAGTCCTTCAGGGACTTACTCATGCAGCTCAGAATAGTCCACATTGAGCCTGGCATCATCAGTGTATATATTTAACTGCTATTCCTTACCACTTCCATTCCCTACCCTCAAAATATCACTACCTCAGGAACAGGGAGAAGACACTCTCTTCCTAAAGACTTCCAAAAAACCCTTCACTCAAACCAAAAGATTCTGGACCTCAGTATTTGGACTCTCTGCAGTTTGTTTGCGCACTACTGTGATTTTTGGATCATTCTTACGGTTCCTATTTCCTTGACAACCCCAAATTTCAGAGGAATGGGCAAGAAATCAGGAAGCAACTCTCCTTGGCACTGCTCAGCCCTTTCCCACATCATACCTGCTCGGGGAAGACTTGGTACACCTGAGAGAAGCCACACATAAAAATACATCTACCCAAAGTTATGGAATCATGGAATGATTTGCATTGGAAGAGAGCTTAGAGCTCATCTCATCTCACCCCCTGTCATGGGCAGGGACACCTTCCACCAGACCAGGTTGCTCCAAGCCCCATCCAACCTGGCCTGGAACACTCCCAGGGATGGAGCAGCCACAGCTGCTCTGGGCAACCTGTGCCAGTGCCTCAGCACCCTCACAGGGAACAATTCCTTCCCAATATCCCATCTAACCCTACTCTCTTCCAACTTAAAGCCATCCCCCCTTATCCTGTCACTCCATCCCTTGTCTCAAGTGCCTCTGCAGCTCTCTTGGAGCCACTTTAGGCACTAGAAGCGGCTCTAAGTCTCCTTGGAGCAGTTTAAAACCATCACCCCTTGTCCTCTTGCTATCTGCCCATGTAAAAGTGTAAAAATACACTGAGTTTCTTTATCCAATATGGAAAACAAAAGCTCCATGGAGAAGTAGAGCTGCAGTATAAATGATATACCTGGAAATGCTGCTGCTATACCACCATATCTCCTTCTCAGAACACCCATGACATCTGCACAGAAGTGAGTTAACAGCTGGACTTGATGCTCTTAGAGGTCTCTTGCCACCTTGGTGATTTTATGACTCTAAGTGACTTCCCTTGGTGACAACACCTGAGACACCACAACTGGACACTGACACTGCACCTTCTACACCCCCAAACTGCCATTTGAGAGCTCCTCTCCCAGTTTCAGGAAAACATTAGCTCAGGTATTGTTACACAAAGGCTCTGCACAGGCCACCACCACCTCCTGCCACTTGTCTCTCCCTGGAGCCTGGAGATGGCATTTTCTTACAGGAAACACTGGATCCAAGAGCATTCGTTTCCTTGGAAACAAACCCTTTCAACCTCCAGTGCACACAATCCTAAGCAAAAGAGAATTCGGTAATTAGGCCCAAGGTTTGGCTTTTTTATAGCCAGAAAGATGCTAAATCACAACTATTTCATTAGCAGTAAAATACATTTAGCTCAATTATTGGAGCACTAGGTCTTTGTCTCAACCCAAACAATGAACTCACTGAAATATGCTAAGGAATAGAATTATTTACACATTTGAAAAAAGATTTGGGGATTAGGATTTTGCTCTACTCTGCACTAGGATTGGAAGAAAACCTTGAAATGACAAACCAAACTGAAACAATCAAAGGTAACATTTACTCATCCACTGAAGGTTGGATTTGATGACCTTGGAGGTCTCTTCCAACTTTAATGATTCTGTGACTTAGGAGAGTTTAAAAGCTTGAATAACCATCAACACTCTGCTCTTAGTGATTGTTGTGAAGGACATTTGGTTTCAAAGGCTGAAGCACCTGCAAGTCCCTTGTCACAGCTTTACTCCAACTCCACTATCGACTTTTGGCCAAATATTGCTTACTCTACAATAAACGACTGCATAAACCTCAACATATTATTGCTTGATTGATCTGCTCAGCTCTAGAGCTTTTGCAGGCAGGAGCAAGATTCTTTCTCCCACCGCAGGAAGATGCTGTAACACTGGAAATCACTTGTACAAGTGTTGGGAAGAGCTGGAATGGTTACATCACCAAGAGGGACAAGACACATCTCCTGGCCTTCACAACATCCAATTCCCAAATGATTATATTCCTAAATATATAAAAATGGCATCAAGTTGCACCAGGGGAGGTTCAGGCAGGCTATGTGGGAAGATTCCTTCATGAAAAGGGTGGTCAGATATTGAACAGCTTCCAAAGGCAGTGGTGGAGTCACCAGTCCTGGAGGGATTTAACAGCCAATGTGGATGTGGCACTTGGGGACATGGTTAGTGGTGGCCTTGGCAGTGCTGAGGAATGACTGGACTTGATGGTCTCAGAGGGTTTTTTCCAGCCTGAATGATTCCATGATTCTACCCAGAGTGTGGAAACAGCTGGAGAACCAAAATCCCCCTCCAAAGGCAGTGGTGGAGTCACCAGTCCTGGAGGGATTTAACAGCCAATGTGGATGTGGCACTTGGGGACATGGTTAGTGGTGGCCTTGGCAGTGCTGAGGAATGACTGGACTTGATGGTCTCAGAGGGTTTTTTCCAGCCTGAATGATTCCATGATTCTACCCAGAGTGTGGAAACAGCTGGAGAACCAAAATCCCCCAGACAGAGAGAGAGATTCTTT
>NW_008687699.1:6664-19645 GCF_000695815.1 Acanthisitta chloris | reverse complement strand
AGCCTGAGGAATTTAGAGGAGGAATTGGATAGTTTAGTTTCAAATATATTGGCCAGTTCTATCCTTATGATTCCTTGGTGGCTTTAACTGGAGAAAATCTCTATATCCTTTCAATTAAAGAGATATCAGTGGAATTCTCCACAAAAATGATCAGAAAAGATAAAAGGAAAAGAATAATCTGTTCAATTCTGCTGTAAAATTGATATTTAATCCTAAAAAGACATTTTAAGGAATTATAGAAATATTAATTTGATAAATCTGCAAATTTAGATCTAATTCTGTTGTTTGGTTTTATACTTGTAGAAATTATTTTTGCTGATCATTTGTTAAATTCTACTATTAGGCTTCTTAGGGAAATAAATCATCAAAAACAAGATAAAAATTAAAACCAAGATAAAAGTAAAATGAAAAATAAGATTAAAACTAAAATTAAAAACAAGCCTAAAAACAAACTCGAAACTAAGATAAAACCCCTTAAAACCGAGTGACATAATTATCACCTCATGTTTCATCCAGCAAAACTGAATTTGAGAGTGAAACTTTCATTACTCTTAACTCCTATTTGCTATTCCCTGGAGATTATTTCTCTTGTTTTGGGTAGGTTTTGCTTTTCCTTGTATAAATGTTTTAAAATGAGGAAGATTTCTCCTCTGGCCATCACATCTTTGGGATTAACCATCACACTGCAGGTTTTTCTGCCATAAACAGAGGGATTTTCACTAGAAGGAAGTGTCAGGACACTTGGGAGCTGAACCAGTTGTGCAAACAGAGTCAATCACAGGGAAGGGAATTTGGAGGCTGCTGAAACAGAGTGTTAATCTCCTCATGACCAAAGCACTCATGGGGATCTCAAAGCAAATCTTCCAGGACCTGAAGAGGGTCCAGGGAAGGTGGAAAGGGACTCTTAGTTAGGAACTGGATGGGCTGCATCCAAAGGAGTTTGGGGAGCAGATTCAAGGAGGTGATGCTCCACACAGCTCTGGTGGCCCCAGAATCAGAAGGTCATGGAATCAAGTCCAGAGGAGACCACGAAGCCGATGAGAGGACTGGAGCATCTGCCCTATGAGGACAGGCTGAGGGAGTTGGGGCTGTTCAGCCTGGGGAAGTGGATACCTCAGAGCAACCTGCCAAGAGCTGAAGGGGCTCCAGGGAAGCTGCACAGGGACTCTTGGTTAAAAACTGCAGTGACAGGACAAGAGGTAACAGGGAGAAATCGAAAGAGGGAAATTTAGATGAGATATTAGGCAGAAATTTTTCCCTGTGAGGGTGGTGAGACACTGGCACAGGTTGCCCAGGGAGGCTGTGGCTGCCCCAACCCTGGCAGTGTTCATAGCCAGGTTGGCTAAAGCCTTGAGCAACCTGTTCTGGTGGGAGGTGTCCCTGCTCAGGGCAGGGGGTTGGGACTGCATGATCTCTAAGGTCCATTCCAACCTCTTAATATGCTATGGTACATCTGTCAGACTGGAGTGGGCAACCTATGACAGGTCATTCACAGGGGAAAAAGGGTGAATATTAAGTCATGGAAGGCAGGCAATGTAAGAGTAGAAAAAGAGACTTCAGATTAAAACTCACTTCATGTTATCACACACAAACAGATGAGTGTTCGCAGATCCTGTTGCTGAGTCAGCAAGGTGAGACTGTCATGCTTTGGATATGGAGGTGTGTGTGTTTTCACAGACACCTCCCACATATTACCCCACACAGCAGCAAATCTGGTGTTTCCATTAGTCAGGAATGAGTTCTCTCTTGTATTTAGGACAATATATTAACAGTAATTCCGGTAGAAAGCATCATGAGTTCCAAGCCTGGACATTCTATGACCCTGTGACTGTGGGGAAAAGAAGGTGATGAACATCCTCTTGAAGATCCTACTGCAGTCACAGAGCCACAGATTGTCCTGAGCTGGAAGGGAGACACAAGGATCATCAAGTCGATCTATTGGCCCTGCAGAGGACACTCCAACAATCCACCCTGTGCCTGAGAGCATTGGCCAAACACTCCTTGAGCTCTGTCAGGCTTGGGGCTGTGACCACTGCCCTGGGGAGCTGTTCCAGTGCCTGAACAGCTCTGGGGGAAGAACCTTTACCTAATATCCAACCTAACCCTCCCCTGACACAACTTCAGGCCATTCCCTTGGGTCCTGTCACTGATTGCTAGACTGGTTGCTCATCTGCTTGTAAAAATTATGGAGTCTATTGTTTCCTGTATATTAGAAACTGTTTTGGATGACTCAGACTACCAAAATACACAACACAGAGAGCCTTGAAAGAAATCCACTTCTTGTTCTGGTTTTCCTACTGCTACAGAAGTTTGTGTTATTAAAGACCAGGATTTGGGGTTATATTGACATTACAAATACAACAAGTAGTGCCAGGCTGAGCAAGGTTGGATGCCTGGTGGGATGAATCCCTACAGAACAATCATTCCTTGGCTTTCTATTTAAGTTGATTTGGAGAAGAATAAATCCCTTTGAGAAGAATAAATCCTCTCCCTTCTTTGGTCATTTGTGTTTTGTGCCTTCCTTCCAAAGAAAGGGCTGAAGGACTCAGACACTACATAAAACTCAATAACCTCTGCATTTTTGGTGCTTCTCTAATACTTACAGAACAACTAAAGAATGAAGTATCACTGCAGAGGTGTTTTCATGACTGACAGCAAACATACAACCCTGAACTGCACTACAGTTGCACCAATTCAGCAGATTCTGCTATCACCATGAACAGGCAATGGTGAAAGATCCTTCTCTGTCCATATTACAGCACTGCAGTGTGTACAGTGTGTCAGGATCTCACTGCTTGAAGCAAGAAGTGGTAGGCAACCCAAAGTGATGGATTCGATGATGGTTTTGTATCCCCAAAGTGCTGGAAACCCTTTCAAATGCCAAGGTGTCACACATCCACCCCTGCACTTCCACCTGGTTGAAACACAGATTATTGTATGTACTTTCCCCCAAAGAGCAGCTTAGATATTAAATTCTATGTTCTGAAAATTCAGATGTTGTTCTAGTCCCCTAAATGAGACAAGTCATGGCTGATGGATGACACTTCTCTGCTTGCCTCAGGAATGCTTCAATAGAGGTGCAGCTCAGCTCCCACTGCTCACAGAGAAAAGATTCACTTATTTCAACTTGAGTTGGATCCTAATTTCCTGTTTCCATCTCTCCATCTCCTCCAAAACAAGGGCTGTGCACAGCTCTGCACACAGCCAATGTACCTGCTGAGACAGAAAATTGCCCCAGTTGTCAGGGAATGACACAGCCTGGGAAGCAGCAGGTGTGAAAAGCAGCTTGTTGTGACTGATGGGATGCTGAGCTGCTCCATGGCTGTCATTCCTCCAGTCTCTAGGGGATAGCTGGCTCTGTTCTGCCACACATGACTTCACATTATGGATTGCAAAGAAGGGAGGTCATGCTGTAAGGCAAATAAGCCATGAATATGGAGTAGAGGACAATGTGGACCAGAGAAATGTCCCTAGTTGGGAGCACAGGCAACAAGTCTGTCTCAAGATGATTAAACAACTAGAGTTGCCTCTCTTGTAGATATTAGAAGGTTCTTCCCCCAGAGGTGTTTGGGCACTGGAACAGGGTTAGGTTTGATACTAGGCAAGGGGTCTTCCCCAGAGGGTGTCTGGGCACTGGAACAGCTCCCCAGGGCAGTGGTCATAGCCCCAGGCCTGACAGAGCTCCAGGACTGTTTGGACATCACTCTTAGGCACATGGTGGATTGCTGGAGTGTCCTGTGCAGGGATAAGAATTGGACTGATGATCTTTGTGAGTCCTGCCAGCTCAGGATACTCCTTGATTCTATGATTCTTACATCACATTGCAGATGGACATGACAGTTTTTCTGTCAGGATCCAAAACCCCCACCAAAACCTCACATGTGAAGATCTGAGAACCTCAGAGGCTTCATAACTCAAAGAGCATTTCCATGGGTGACCAGACTCAACGTGAAAATTGATCCTGAGCTTGGGAGAACAGGAACTTGCACTGAACCTGATTTTTCTCCAAGTCCTCCATGCTGGAAGCACATGTGGAAGATATTATCCTCCTAGATTGGTGTGTATAGACTTAAGAACTGGATAAAATGGTTTCTAGGCCAGAGAATGTCTATTTCTTGTTCTTTGAAGAGCAACTGGAAGCTGTTCTGTCTGCTATTAGCTGCAAATTGCACCCAGTTAATAGAATCAGCAACAAACAAGCTGAATGTCATTTCTGCTAAAAAAACAGTAACATATAGATGAATGTTGGGCTAATTGTACATGACAGTAATTCCACCAAGGGGCTTCGAGTGACATTAACAAGGCTGAGTGGGTTATTAAGCTCACAGTAGCCCCTCTGTGGGATTTCAGCTCCACATGAATAATTCAGCTTGTGTTAAAAAAACCGCTTAATATGGATTTTATTCCAAATTTTCATTATGAATTTCCTCCTCTCTGAGCTCACCGAGTTCAAAATGAAATGAGGAATTTATTGTGCTTTCAGCTATATTCTCCTCATGGCTCAGTGATTTTTAACTCTTCCTTTATCAGAGGGAAGTCCAGATGTCTAATTGGCTTTTTTTTAGTGAGATCTTGTTGGAATATCACAGAATTCACACCCTGCCATGGACAGGGACACCTCCCACTAGCCCAGGTTGCTCCAAGCCCCATCCAACCTGGCCTGGAACACTCCCAGGGATGGAGCAGCCACACTTGCTCCAGGCAACCTGTGCTAGTGCTTTACCACCCTCACAGGGAACAACTCCTTCCCAATATCCCGTCTAGCCCTGCCCTCTGCCAGTAGAAGCCATTCCCTGTATTCTGTCTCTCCAGGCCTTGCCCTGGAGAGCCCTCTGCAGCTCTCCTGGAGCCCCCTGAGGCACTGCAAGGGGCTCTAAGGTCTCCCTGGAGCTCTCCCTTCTTCAGGCTGAACACCCCCAGCTCTCTCAGCCTGTCTCTAGGGCAGAGGTGCTCCAGAATCATGGAGTGCTTTGGGTCGAGATGGACCTTAAAGCTCATCCAGTCCCACCCCCTGTCATGGGCAGGAACACCTCCCACTAGCCCAGGTTGCTCCAAGCCCCATCCAACCTGGCCTGGAACACTCCCAGGGATGGAGCAGCCACAGCTGCTCTGGGCAACCTGTGCCAGTGCCTTAGCACCCTCATAGGGAACAATTCCTTCCTAATATCCAATCTAACCCACCTCTCGCTCAGTTTAAAGCCAAGAGCTGGAAATCTGTGCCAGGAAGCCTAAAAACTTAGAGACTGATCTATCAGCACTAGCTGGAGATTTGGCTGAAGGTAATTGCTAGGATAAACTCCTATTTTTCTAACAGATAATTAAACCTATGTGGAATGTCTCCAGCACCTCAGTCAGCAGGAGTAGGGCACAGAGGAGCAGTGATAACTCTGATTAATAAACCCCAGTTCTGCTCCTGACAGTTTAACTCACCGAGCCCAACTTCTCCACCCACACACAGGAAACAGATCTCCTGCCCCAGAGACATCAATTGTTTTATAAAGCCCTGATTTTGCTAATTGCCCTGGTAGCTCATTAGGAACATCATTAGGAACTTCACAGAGCTAAAAATTTAGCATATAGAAAATGCTGTTGCTGTTTAATACATGAAATGTGACGTGAATATTAAAAATATGACTGAAACAGATCCTAAAAGGGATGGAAATCAATTCCAAGCAACTGATCCACAGAAATCTGCCCATTTACAACTCCTCTTTCACCAGGAAAGTTATTCACCTGCCTCATACCCTACTTCTGCATCCATCCAACAGTTCAGTCTTAACACTGGACGCAGTTCCTACCCCAACCTCCTGAGATCCACAGATTGGGCTTCTCTTCCTGGGAAAGCTCAACACATGATCCCATTGATTCTGTCAGCTACCACTTGGGACAGAGATGAAGTTTCCTAGTTGGAAATCCAAGCCTGGAGCTGGAGACCCACTGGTCAGGCCAATATGTTCAAACTGGCCCTGGGAAAGAGGCTCATAAGTAGGTGGAGGCAGAAAGAGAGCTGCAGAGGGACTTTGGACAAGGTACGGAGGGACAGGACACAGGGAATAGCTTCACACTGCCAGAGGGCAGGGATGGATGGGATATTGGGAAGGAATTGATCCCTCTGAGGGTGCTGAGGTACTGGCACAGGTTGCCCAGAGCAGCTGCAGCTGCTCCATGCCTGGGAGTGTTCCAGGCCCCGCTGGATGGAGCTTGGAGCAACCTGGGCTGGTGGAAGGTATCCCATGGCAGGAGGTAGAACAAGATGTATTTTAAGATACTTCCAACCTAACCTATTCCAGGATTCCATGATTCTAAGATGCACTTTCCTCATGACTTACCTGCACACATCTCCCCTGCACACGGGGGAACTGAGGCTCAGAGATGACCTTCCTCAAGCCTCAAGGTCCATGGGCAGCTCCAAAACAGGGAACAGCTCACTGCATCCTAACCAGATAATCCATGACAACCAGCAAGGCAAATTGCCATAACTCCACTGTAGTACTAACAGCTATTTCCAGTTAATCTTGACAAAAAAATCTTCGGACAAATGTGATAATAAACCATAACATTCTCTAATTTTTCTTTGTAACAATTTCCTGCTACTAACATTCATCATTTCCCCCATGAGTAATAGCCCAATATGCAAATGCCACACTAGGAAAGTATCAAAATGACAGCTGCAAACACAGAACTCTCAAAAACTAGTCCCTGCTCTTTCCCCCTGAAGTAAAGCTCTTTCCACTGCAGCAAAGTGATATATAAACTACTAATTTAATATGAACTGGAACAGGTGAGGTAAAGAAGAATTAAGCAACACTTTTATGCTTACAATAAACTTTATATGTTATATGGAAGCATAAATAGAACAGACAGAGCAGCTGGAACTGCACAAGGATGAGAGTTATGTGATGTGGAAGTGGTCTATTGGAATGAAAATGAACTATATTAAGGTGTGATTCATAGAAAATTCATGGAATGCCTCTGGATGAACAGCCAGAACTTCTGGGAAACCTATTTAATAACAGTAAAGTAACAGAGAAGAGTTCAGAAAATGCTGGTATTACGGCAGTAGAAGAAGTGGTTGGAATTCATTTGATGTGTCCTCCTCAAAAGTGCTCTTGAGGCTGACAGGATGCAAATCTTTATTTTCTCTGCTTAGGTTTACCTTATAGCACCAGAATATGTTCCAAATGAGCACCTAATAAGTTATGAAATGAAAAACTAAAGACTTTATCAGTGTATAGTGCACAAGCAACCCAGTGATCTTCTGGAGAACCTGAAACATATCCTCCTTCAGTGGAACTGAACATCCATTCCCAGCACCCTCCTGCCTATTCCAGGAATATCACAGCATCAGTTAGATTGGAAGGGCCCACAGTGGGTCACTGGTCCCACCTCCCTGCTCCAGCAGGACCAGCCCAGACCACATGGCACAGGGTTGTGTCCAGATGGGTCTGGAGTATCTCCAGTGAGGGAGAATCCACAACCTCTCTGGACAATCTGTTCAGTGCTCAGTGACTGCACAGGAAAGAAGTTCCTCCTCATGTTCAGATGGAACTTCCTGGGCATCAGGTTTTGCTGTTGCCTCTTGTTTTATTGGTTTTATTGGTCTGATCATTCCCTTGGCACCTCCTGTTCATCTGCCTAAACATATTGGTGAGGTCCCTCTCAGTTGTCTCTTCTTGAGGCTGAACAGCACCAACTCCCTCAGCCTTTCCTCATCAGTGAGGTGCTCCAGTCCCTTCAGCATCTTCCTTGCCCTCCCCTGGACCTGCTCCAGGAGCTCCATGTCCCTCTGGCACTGAGGAGCCCAGAACTGGACATAACACTCCATCTGTGGCCTCACCAGGGCTGAGAGGAGACAGGATCACCTCCCTGACCTGCTGGCAATACTTCTTATCATCATCATCATAATCAAAATCCTTAAACTCTCCTAAGGTTCCTTCTGCTCTGGAATTCATGGCACTGTTAATCTGAGCAAGACACAAACATTCAGAGCTCTTTTAGGGGTTCCTATTTATTTTTCATGAGCACACGGAGCTGATATAAGATGATATAAGGATTTAGTGCACTGAGCCAACTCAAAAGGGAATCCAATCCAAGGCTACAGACCTCTGAAGCAATTTCTTCTGGGTTTGATTGCTGTGTTTGACACCTATTCAGGAAATTCTGAGGTCAGAACATGGTGGGATTGTACAAAAGGATTTTCTCTGCACAACATGTATTTTTCAGGTCTGTTACTGCAACAAGAATAAAGCAGCAGGAAATAGCAGTGAGGACCTGGAAGGGCAGATTGGTGCCTGGACATCCCCAGGTCGAGGAGAAAGCAAACTGGTTCATATATTCCACTGCAGTTTGGGAGGAAATGAGAGTCAATGGCCTTCGAAGCTTCCATTTTAAATACAGTTATAATGCTAATAATGTTAAGCAAGTCTGGTGGTGCTTTGGCAACAAAAACCCCAGTGTTGGCCTTCAACTTGGCCTTCAATAGAGATAAATCAAAGGAGGCTCTTAGGAAGAGCAAATCTCTGCATCCCAACTGCCAGGAGAACCAGTTTTCCAGGAAGAAAGGATAGAGAGAGGTGGGGGGTGGTCTCTGCCCACAGGTTACAAATGACAGGACAAGAGGTAATGGCCTCAAGTTGTGCCAGGGGAGGTTTAGATTGGATATGAGGAATTTCTTCCTGGAAAGGGCTGCCCAGGGCAGAGGTAGAGTCACCATCCCTGGAGGAATTTAACAGCCATGTGGATGTGGTGCTTGGGGACATGGTTAGTGGTGGCCTTAGCAGTGCTGGGGAACAGTTGGACTCGATGATCTTAGAAGGCTTTTCCAACCTGAATGATCCTGTGACTCTATGAATACCTACAGCTTTCTCCTGTTTGTCACACACCTGAGCACTTCATTTGCTTGGCAAATGGTTTTTGAAATCACCAGTCCCAAGTCCACAAAGAAGAGCATGTTGAAGTGGTGGGTGGTGGGTTAGGAAGGAGCTTTGCTGAGGAAATCCAGCCCTGGGGAGAGTTCAACATCTCCTTTTAAATGATATTTTATTATACCAATTCAGAATATATTTATAACTATTCATCATCACGGCCCAGCATTAGTCCCATTCCGCTCAGAACATCTGACAGCAGCAGTGGTAAGATCATAGAATCATGGAATCACCAAAGCTGGAAAAGACCTCTAAGATCATCAAATCTAATCATTACCCTACCACTGCTGTAACCCCTAAACCCTAAACCATATCCATCAGTGCCAGATCCTGACACCTCTTAAACACCTCCAGGGTTGGTGACTCCACCACCTCCCTGGGTAATATTCCAGTGCCTGAACACCCTAACAGTGACAAAACCTTCCTAATATCTCCTCTGAATCACACAAGATCATCTTGTATGTCCATCCCAACCCTAACACAGCCTGGAGCAGAGAGGATGGTTAGGTCCATGCTATGAAAACCACTGAATAAAATCTCTGTATCTTTGTTTGCTGCCTCTAAAGTTCTTTAAAAGGTGACTGGTGGTGTCTGAGCAGCAGAAACAAGGGCTGCAAATGAGCCACTTGCACCCAGCAGCCAAGTTAACACCCAGTGTGAACATGCTAAACACAGTGTTCACCATCAAACCCGCAGTGACATCTGTGTGGGTGTCCTCACAGTCTTGGTAAATAAAATGCCTTCAGAAGATCTCTCCAAATGCCTCCAACAAAGAATGCTGAGCAGGGAATCTGCTGTCAGGAAATGGCTTGTTGGATGCAGTGGGATTCCACCAGGAAGCCATAAAAGCTGTAACAGTGCTTCCCCCCTCTCTACCCCCCAGCTGCATGCAGAGACACAGCTCAGGGATAAAACACACTGTGGAGCAGTGCTGGTGCTTACATTTAGCCAAGGAGTCCCCAGTGAGGATCTAAACTGGGAGGTTTGGATTATTTTGAAAGAAATCCTTCAGAGCTGATGTCTGGTTTCCCCTTGTTTAACTCAAGAGAAATGCAGAACAAAACAAGCCATTGGGATGTGCTGGAATTAATGATGAAACCACAGGAAACTCAACAGCCAAAATGTCTCAAAGCATATCAAGGAGTTTCCAGAAGAGATGGCAAAATATGCCTTCATTTTTTGGCATGGGTGCTGTAATTATTTGGCTATGAAACTACTGCATTGGCCATACCTTTGCACTACACAGTATGGATAAAATCCTAATTCTCAAAAAAATCAACATAGAGTCCTGAATCTTCCTGCTGGCCCAAAGCTCAGTGTGGGCAACAGATAGCAAAGCTTGATAGTACTGAAACTCTGCGATGGGAGTGGAACAAGATGAGCTTTAAGGTCCTTCCCAACACAAACCAGACTGGGATTCCTACAACAATACAGATGGAACCTCTGTCCTTTACAGCATGTTTTAAGGTTCTAAAAGGGATCTGAAAGATGCACTGGAAAGCACTTGTGGATTGTCTATCCAAAGCATGAAATATGAGGGCTCAAGTGCTCTCATTGTGACCAAGACTACATCAGCAAAGCTCTTGGCAGGGATGGGATTCCTCCTCTGCTCTTTGCTCCTGTGGCCAAAAGAAGGAAAACTGTCTTGCAAGAAGAGGACATGATGCAGTTCTGGCTTGAGGTCACTGAAGGACACACAAAGAACACTGAGTCACTCTCCCTGACCTGACTGCCACCCATGGTAGCCAAGAGGAAGAGTTGTCACCAGCTAAACATGATGTCAACCCTGAACTGAAAGTTGTTGGGCAAACTACAAGTTAGGAACCATTAAGATGTTGTTGCCATGAGCTACAGAAATAATTCCAGCCCAGGTGGCAGAAAAAGGCTTTAAAATGAAATTAATTTCTAGAAACCAACCTATAAAATTTATTTCTATCCTTTTACTAGAGGTAAATCTAATACAAAAGCCAAAGGACAGTGGGAGACATTGATAGCCTCAGCAGCAACTGAGATAACAGCATTAGGCTTCAAGCAAAACAAACTGTCTCATGTTTTTGATTAGAGTCTGATTTGCTCCAGGTTACACATTAACCTGCTGCATTTGGGAGGCAACAGCACTGTGCCATGTGTGGGAGTTGGCAAATGAAATTGTAAAGCTTCTCTGCAAACATTCTCCTCACACAGAACACAAAGGAATTAAAATAACAGCAGTGATTAAAGTCAGGTTTTTTCCGGTTTCTGTATTTTTCCAAGGAGGGATCAGTTACCACCTGAATAAAGGTCTCTTTGATGGCACTTTGAAGTTGGGAAGATCCTCTAAATAATTACAGACATTTACAATAGATAGTAATTTTATATCACATTTAGTTTCATGTAGAGGAGTAGGAATATATTCTTTATCCTGCTTTTTATGTGGAAATTGGGATCTACCGTGCTTTGCCTCCCAGATTTAAGGTGGAAACAAGAGTGGGGATGAGCTAGGACACCATGAAACACCTTCAATGAAGAAAACCCCAGAATTAGTGTGGAAATCAATCAACTTTTGGCCTAATTTTTACCAAGGTTTCCTCATCCATTGCCTGCAGAAAGTCTTGCACTTGATCTACACCCAACCAAAAGGTTTGGACACAGAATAATGGGGGTTCCAGCAGAGCTGGAGAGTCTTTAATCCATGGACACCATCTCCATCTGCTTCAGTCCCCTTTTCTCCTCTATTTTCTCTGCTTTGTGTTGCAAGAAGGTTTTGCCCAGCAGCAATATCCAGGAACTTGCAGCTGTTCCAGCTGCTCTTGAGCAAGAAATCAGATTGTTCCATAGCTGCAAGGCATTCACATTTCTTCCTGAGATATCTGAGCTGTCCAATACACCACAAAGAGCTCTTAATCCTTCTGGACACAGAGATAACTCAGGGAACACTGTAGGTTAGAAGGGACCTCCGTAAGAGTCCCATCCAAGCCCTTCTGCAAGCAGGTCCAGGCAGATCAGGCTGCTCAGGGTTTGGTCCAGTTCTGAGCATCTCCAAGGATGGTGATCTCACAGATCTCCTGTCCCAGTGTTTGACACCCAGTAAAATAGAATTTTCCTTTCAACAAGTCAAAATTCACATGTTCTAAGGACAAACCCAGTCTTCTCAGCCCGTGTTGATGCACCACATGGACCTGCTGAGGACATTAAGGACAACGCAGTGAGGGACGGGTTGCCTTCATGTGCTCCAAGAGCAGGAGGTGCTGAATCAGGCTCAACCAGGACACCCAACCCTGCTCTGCCAAGCTGCTTTGGAGCACTCAGCACCCAATCAGGACTGTCACATGAGGGAAACTGAGGCAGCTCAGCATTACTCCATGTATCAGTCAGCCTAGATGTCCTACACTATTTAAATCATGGAATGTTAAGGGGTTGGAATGGAGCTTAGAGATCAGCCAGTCCCAACCCCCTGCCCTAGGCAGGGACACCTCCCACCAGAACAGGTTGCTCAAGGCTCTAGCCAACCTGGCTGTGAACACTGCCAGGGCTGGGGCAGCCACAGCCTCCCTGGGCAACCTGTGCTAGTTCTTCTTCTAGTTGCTGATTAAATCCTATTTCATTTTGCTTGGAATTTGGTTTTCATTCCATTGCTGTTTTTTTAAAGTCTACTCATCATTCCCATCAGCTGTTTATGGACAAACAACAGACCTTTAAAGCATTCTCTGCATCATCAGAGCTGATCTGATTCCAACTGAAGCTCAAGGACGATTTATGTTACTAAAACACATCCATTTTTCATGAGGTGAGTTTGCATCTTGAGAAATACTGACTAAAAAAATACAAATGGCTTAGTGACCATCCATATTGGGGTTATAAAAATGACAAACCCTTCAGAAACACAACAAGGAGATTTGGCTTTAAAAACCAAATTGATCTAGTGTTGCCACCAGGTATTTCCAAGAAGGAGGTATGAATTATGGATTGGGTATAAAGGGAAGAGATTATTTGTTCCTTGGTTTTATTAAATAATCAGCTTGATGTGAAACATTATGTTTCCAAGGCTCAGCATGAACCACATCACTTAGGGAGTCAT
>NW_008687699.1:0-6637 GCF_000695815.1 Acanthisitta chloris | reverse complement strand
ACAGGTTGTAATACCTCCCTTAGCTCCACTCCCTCCACAGTCTTTGTTCCCCCAATCACCAGATGATCATCAGATTAGATCCTGATTTTGCAGACTCCAAGGGATGAATGTATCTCCTTGCACATCATTTGTCCCATGACTTCAGGTCAATAATGATTTGAGCAAAAGCCATTTCTGCACCTCTCATTTATTTTGTGAATAATCCTGGAGTCCAGGAATGGTTGGGTTGGAAGGACCTTAAAGCTCATCTCTTCCACCCCCTGCCAAGGACAGGGATACCTCCCACCAGCCCAAGTTGCTCCAAGCCCCATCCAGCCTGGCCTGGAACACTCCCAGGGATGGAGCAGCCACAGCTGCTCTGGGCAACCTGTGCCAGTGCCTCAGCACCCTCACAGGGAACAATTTCTTCCCAATATTCCCATCTAGCCCTGCCCTCTGGCAGTGGGAAGCCATTCCCTGTGTCCTGTCCCTCCATGTCCCTTATTTCCTTAGATCAACCCCCCATTTTTAAAACTACATTGTATTTAAATTGCATTTAAACTCCAGCTGAAAAAACAGGTCCAAACCCAGTAAGTATTTCATAGGAATAAACTTTCATTGTATGAAATTTATCACCTATAGCTGCAATAAACCAAATTAAAACCCGGAATTCAGCTCTCTACTATTACTTCTAAAAGGATGCAATACATTTCTTGTGGAAAGAGGCATTTTGTATAGAGTAATAAATTAGAATAATACCTTTATAATTCAGAGTTATGTGCTTGTATTTATAAGACCTGACCTAAGCAGAGTAGGAGGAAATAAAACCTTCAGAAAGGTATTATTGAAACAGCTCTGGCTCACATGATAACAAGTATCAGGCACAAACACCTGTCAATATGATTTCTCCCTCACACATCACAACTCATCATTCTTATTCATTGCTCCTGGTGCTTCCTATCTCCAAATCTGCCTCATCCACCACTTGCTTTGTGACAAGACATTCAGAATGAAGAATATCCAGAAAGAACAGGAATTTCTGTATAAACACCTTTTTCTGAGTATTTTATGAACAGATTATAATGTCTCCTCTGGAAAACTATGGAAAATTAACATCAAACTAGTCCCTGAGGAGCATCATTCATTGTTTTGGTCATATAACCCACGTCATTCTCCTCTTGCTGCTCCTCATCACTTGCATTGATGCTGTCAGGGACAGCATTGGAGGTGCCAATAGTTTCCTCTGGGCCATTTGTTCTACCAGATTTATTCATCTATTGAAAAACTCATGTAAACCAACCATTGTTAACAGTCATTTATGTCATCAAGTGAAAAGCTCGGAAAGGTGGTCAGTTGTGATGGGTTTTTTCCTGAATTTGAGGATTACAGAGGTGAATATAAAATGGAAAAGAGGAGAAGGTCTTAGCTGTGAGGGTGCTGAGGCACTAGCACAGGTCGCCCAGAGCAGCTGTGGCTGCTCCATCCCTGGGAGTGTTCCAGGCCAGGTTGGATAGGGCTTGGAGCAACCTGGGCCAGTGGAAGGTGTTCCTGCCCATGGCAAGGGGTGGGACTGGATGAGCTTTACTGGACCAAATCCAGAGCACAAGATTTTATAAACAAACTGCATTTGCTACATGGAATTTCCCTGAATTTCTTGTGCTTTCTTAATTTCCTTATGGAAAGGGGTGTCAGCTATTTGAATGTGCTGCCCAGGGAGATGGTAGAGTCACCATCCCTGGAGGTGTCCAAGGAACAACTGGACGTGCCACTCAGTGCTGTGGTCCAGCTGGCAAAGTGGTGATGGGTCACAGGTTGGACTTGATGGTCTTGGAGGGCTTTTCCAACCTCAGTGATTCTGTGATTTACTGTCACAGCATCCTTTAATTTCTCAAATATTGAATATATTGAAATATATATTGAACTAACTCAAATATATTGAACTAACACAAAAATAAGTCCTCAACCCCCATGGAAACAGAAACAGCAATTGCTCCACTTAGAGAGGACAAGTTTGGCTTTGAATTTAAAACCTAAAGCTCCAGGTGGGATTTGTACAGCATGGGGCAGTGGGAAAGGGCTGGAATTAAAGCTGCTTGACCTGATGGGTTGTGTGGAGTGGAGAAAAGCAGAGATGGCAGGTCTGAGTTTTGCTCTGCAGCTTGCAGGGATATCTAATAATGTCTTTTCCATAAAGGATGAAAGAGATTCAGCTACAGATTAAAGAGGTCACTGAAGGCCTCAATGAAAAACAGTTCCTTTTCCACCGAACATTTCTAATCCCAGAATTCTGCTAAACCTGATAATGGAGACATTTTCTTTTGATATAGAAAATGGGTTATTTCTCTGTATATTGCCATATTCACCCCCAACTTTTTCCTAACAGACAACAGGAATGGTTTAACCTTGTACAAATCAATTTCCTGAGGCACTGCAGCCTCCCACAGGAGAAATGCAGTTCTGCTGGGCTCTGATAGGATTTAGAGAGCACCAAAATTATGTTTAGAACATAAAGAAAGCCCAGAAATGACAATTCAGCTGCAATGCATTGGACTTGATCCTGTGGAAAGCAGCTCCACAGACCTGAGGGCAGGGCAGGAGGTAAACAGCCTCCTCAGACCATGAGCAATGGTCCCACCAGCACTGTTCAAGGCATCTCAGCCTTCTGGACCTTCCAGTGCCTAAAGAGGCTCCAAGAGAGTTGCGGAGGGACTTGGGACAAGGGCCTGGAGGGACAGGACAAGGCAGAATGAGTTCCCACTACCAGAGGGCAGGGATAAGTGGGATATTGGGAAGGAATTGCTCCCTCTGAGGGTGCTGAGGCACAGGCACAGGTTGCCCAGAGCAGCTGTGGCTGCTCCATCCCTGGGAGTGTTCCAAGCCAGGGTGGAGGGGGCCTGGAGTAACCTGGGCTAGTGGGAGGTGCCCCTGCCCATGGCAGGGGGTGGAATGGGATGAGCTTTAAGGTCCCACCCAAACCATCCTATGTTGGAAAGGCTCTGTCTGTACCAGCTAGCAGAGGGGAGTCAGAGAACATACTTCCCAAGGCCACCAGAATCACATGAAAATCAGAAAATGAGGCAGAAAGCTCACCCCAAATTAGGTGTACAACTAAGGGTACTGAACAGACTCCCACTACATAGCATAAATAATTCTTTATTCTTCCTCAAGACTCATTATTAAAGGGCCTAATCTTCCTGTGATCTTTTCCAAACTCCTTTTAGAACAAACGTGAAGGAGAAACATGACAAGAGCACCTAGTGTTACTGAGAGGTCCCTCCCAACCACCACCAGCTTCAAGTGATCATACTGAAAAGGGCAACCTCAGTAACAAAATGACAAATTCCAAGACTGAAGAATTCCTTGTGCTCTTCCTCTCCCTGTGGTGGGCAGAGGTTCAGATCAGCTGTCCTTGTTTGGGTACCAGAAGGAAACAAACACATCACTTTGGGGCTGTAAGTGGCAGTGTGGGCTGAGCTCATTAGCCACAGCCACACAAAGGAGCAGTGGGAACATCCTGAGCTCCAAGGGCAACTCCTTCACTGGCTCAACATAAAGCAACACATCAGCCCTAAGCAATCTTCTACCCAACTGCAGCAAACCTTGTGGGTCCTCCTCAGAACTGATTTGTATGTTTTCTTCTAGAAAGAAAAACATGAAACCAGTGTGTTTGACTCACTCTGACTTTCTGTGGCATCTCCAAGTCCTGTACTTCATGTTCTCTCTTATTCCCACCCCAAATTTGCTGATTTCCCTGCAGTTCTCCAGGGAGAAGCTCTGCTTCCAGCTACACATAAGCAGCTCTTTTTTTTTTTAATGCCAACAGAGTACTAAAACAAGGATCTGGGAAGCAAATCTCTGCATAAGTCTCCTCTTTCAGCTTTAAATACCTGCCTTGTCATCTTGCCACCCCTGCCCCAGACAACAGTGTGCTGTCTCCTGCTAACATCCATTTGCTGCCAGCCCACACACTAACCTATCTTCTACCTCCTGCACACCCATCCTGCTCTTATTGCTTCTTTCATATTCAGCTTCTCCTGTATCATATCACTACTCCCTTTCTCTTGCTCCATCAGATCATTCTACTGTGTAAAGTCATTTCCCTTTGCTTTCCTCATTTCCAAAATTAAACACACAGACAGAATGTTACTTGTTATATATTAGTGTTCCAGGCCAGGTTGGATGGTGTTTAGAGCAACCTGGGCTAGTGGAATGTGCCCCCATGGCAGGGGGTGGAATGAGATCAGCTTTAAGGTCATTCCCAACACAAAAAACAGTCTGGGACTACATAATACCCTCAGTGCTCCTGGCACTGCTGGGGTCTGGTTTGAAACATCATTCACTTGAGTGCACAGAAGTGGTGGTTATGGTTTGGGTTGGAAGGACCTTAAAGTGTCAGATAATCCATGTGTTCTGCAGTGAGCAGTACTTAGTATCATCAACCTTCTCATTTTGGAATAGAAGGCTCCAGGGCACCTTCCTGAGCCTAAAGGGCTCCAAGAGATCTGGAGAGCAACTTAGGACAAGGGCCTGGAGGGACAGGACAAGGGGTAATGGCTTTAAATTGACAGTAGATTTAGATGGGATATTGGGAAGGAATTGTTCCCTCTGAGGGTGCTGAGGCACTGGCACAGGTTGCCCGGAGCAGCGGTAGCTGCTCCATCCCTGGAAGTGTTCCAGGCCAGGTTGGATGGGGCTTGGAGCAACCTGGTTTGGTGGAATGTGTCCCTGCCCATGACAGGGAGTGGAATGAGATGAGCTTTAAGGCCATTCCCAACCCAAACCATTCTGGTATTCTATAAAACAATAAATCTTTGTTTTAGCTGAACAGCTCAGTTGTTTCCTGCCAAGAAGGAGGAGGTTTGCACCTTCCTGTTTATGGATGCAAGCTTGGGAATCCCCAGAAGTTCTCATCCTCACTTTGCATGGAGATGAGCTTTAAAAAGAGCAGAAAATAATGCCATACAGTCTGGAAGCCTCTGTTTTCTAGCTGCCAAAATAATCCCATTCATTCCTAAATGCCACTTTTCCTACCTTAATGGACTGATTTTCCCTCAGCCTGACAAGTTTTGTTCAATTAGCAGGAAATTTAATTGACGGGATGTTTCACATAGCATCAAGGTACTGATTTATGTAACACTAAATATTTATCATCTCTTGTGCTAATGAACGGAACCAGAACACGAAGACACAGCACAGAAAGCAAATGTTTTTGTGACAGTGCAAACAGCAATAATATCGTAGTTGCTGAAAATAATGAAGATATAAACATAATGAATGATGCAGAGCAGAAGGGGAAGCAGCATCTGTCGCTGAGGTCAGCTCTGGGCTATGTTTTGGTTTTAAAATGGAGATAGGAAAGAAATGCTTGAGTCTATGATATGAAAAATGGATAAAATGGCTTCAAATAACCATTTAAGAGTATTCACCTAAATATAAAAATGAATTTCTAGGCAATATTTCAGGGTGAATTTCTGGGTTGCCAATGAACTCATTCAATCAGAGGTAAGCACCACACTAAGGACACATCTGCCTCAGCCTGATATGCTAAAAGCCCTGGTGCAGATTAAAGGGCTGAGTTTGAGCTCAAAGCTGCCTCAGAAAACAATTATTTAGACCTCCTAATGTGGGGAAAGGTCAGTGCAGGTCACTGGGAGAAAACGTGGAGAGGTTTATGGCTGGTTTGTACCACAGGGTTTTGCCTGAGGACCATCAGCTCCAGGGGATGAGAACAGCATCAGCCTGCAGTAACCACCCTGCCTGGTGTGGTCCTCAGTCACCCCACAGAAACTCCTCTTGGAGACTGAAGAGCAATGTGGGGAGGTAAGTTCTGCCACATCCAGGCTCCTAGAAGGAGAAACAGGCACAGGGAGGCGGCGGGGTCACCAGCCCCAGAGGTGTTTAAGAGGCATCTGGACCTGGCACTGGAGGATAAGGTTTAGGGTTTAGGGGTTACAGCAGTGACAGGTTAACAGTTGGACTCGATAATATTAGAGGTCTCTTCCAGCCTTGATGGTTCTATGATTCGCTAACTCTAAACCAGCCACCAGGACACACTCAAAGCCATGTCCCACCTCAGGATTATTTGGCAACCAAGCATATCCCACAACCTGTATTAGGCTGAGTTTGACAATCTAAGGGGTGGTGAGGAGCAAGGATAGCATCGACCAGGCCAGGGCAGGAGGGATGCTCATACCATCACAGAATCACAGAGTGTTAAGGGGTTGGAATGGACTTTAGAGATCATCCAGCCCCAACCCCCTGCCCTGGGCAGGGACACCTCCCACCAGAACTGGTTGCTCAAGGCTTTAGCCAACCTGGCTGTGAACACTGCCAGGGCTGGGGCAGGCACAACCACCATACATGGGCAGGGACACCTCCCACCAGAGCAGGTTGCTCAAGGCTTTATCCAACCCGGCTTGGAACTGCCAGGGTTGGGCCAGCCACAGCCTCCCTGGGCAACCTGTGCCAGTGTCTTACCACCCTCACAGGGAAAACTTCTGCATAATATCTAATCTAAATTTCCTTCTTTCAGTTTCTCCTCATTACTCCTTGTCCTATCACTGCAGGTCCTAGCAAAGAGTCTGTCTTCAGCTAATATTTTATATTACATTTTATTTACAATTTTATATTTTATTTATTATTTTAATTTTTAGACTTT
>NW_008687698.1:774-3851 GCF_000695815.1 Acanthisitta chloris | reverse complement strand
GGGGGGGCAGGTTCTTCCCTGTGAGGGGACAGAAAACCCCCTGGGACAGACAGAGAACTCTCTCGGGGGGCAGAAACCTCCTTGGAGTGTGTTCCCCTCCATGGGGGCAGGATTCCCCCAAGGGTCTCATCCAGCTCCACAGGGAGGGAGGCAGGAGCAGACCTGGGCTGTGAGGTGTCCCAAGCCCTGGATGCCTCATTCCCCACCAGCTGCAGAGACCCCCAACCATGTGGGGAGCAGTGATGGGGCCAGGCTGTGACCCCCAGACCCTTCCTCACCCTGTGAGTGAGCTCTGAGCTGTGGGGGGACAAGATGTGTCACCCCTCCTGATTTTAGCAGTGGTGGATGTGTGAGGCCTCACCGTCATCCTTGGCTCACCCTGGGGAGAGTCTCTGGCACCCTAAGTGGGAATTGGGACAGAGGATGTCCATGAGTAGGAGCAGCCAAAGGGCTAACCTACTCCATCTCCCTGCCCAGCATCATCAGCAGGTGAACAATTAATTTGCGGGCCCTGAAAGCAGAGGATGCTGCTCCCATCTTGACACAGCCAGCAGGATCCCTCAGCAACCCTTGCCCAGGCCGACAACGATAAGATCTTCCCAGTGACAGAGGTGGGAATGATCAGGATCAGAGAGCAGCACCAGCCCCTTCCTCTCAGCGGGTCTTGTCAGGGACGTCGACCTCATCCTTACTGATTTTGCTAGAGGACTTGGGGAGGTCTCAGACCAATGCTCCCAGCCCTCTGGAGGAGCAAGTGTGCTGGCTCCATCCTCCAGCCACACTATTCACACTGTCTTCATGTTGCTTTTGTCACATCCCAGTAAAACTTTATCTGTTTTCCATGTGCCTGACTTTTCCATGCCAGGACAACCTCTACTTTTCATAGTATCACAGTATGTTAAGGGGTTGGAATGGAGCTTAGAGACCACCCAGTGCCAACCCCCTGCCCTGGGCAGGGACACCTCCCACCAGAGCAGGTTGCTCAAGGCTTCAGCCAACCTGGAATGAACATTGTCAGGGTTGGGGCATCCTCAGCCTCCCTGGACAACCTGTGCCAGTATTACATTTTTAACTGTGATACAGTTCTCAGATGTCCAAAGGAGGTAACAAAGGTAATGATGAAAGGACTTGAGGGGCCACATGACAAGAGGCTGAGGAACTTGGGCTGTTCAGCTCGAGGAGTCTGAGGGGAGACCTCATCAATGTATACAACTTCCTCCCAAGGGGCAGTGGAGAAGCAGCTCTGACCCCTCTGTGACCAGTGACAGGACACAGGGAATGGCTGGAGCTGTGTCAGGGAAGGGTTAGCCTGGATATGAGGCAAAGGTTCTTCCCCCAGAGGTGTTTGGGCACTGAACAGCTTCCCAAGGCAGTGGTCACAGTCCCAAGGCTGACAGAGCTCCAGGAGTGTTTGGCCAATGCTCTCAGGCACAGAGTGCATTGTTGCGGTGTCCTGTGCAGGGCTAAGAGTTGGACTGATGATCCTCAAGGGTCCCTTCCAGCTCAGGACATTCTGTGAAATAACAATGATGAATAGGAGAGTCCAAGGAAACCATTTCCAAGTACCAGAGAGGTGAGTACAGCCACCAGCACCAGGATCTGGTTTAACTGCCATTCCCCTTGATTCAGACCCAGTGCTTTAAGAACAGAGGGATTAGGAGCAGCTTTGCTGTCAAGGAATGGCCTTTCCTGCCTGGAACAACCAAAGGTCTTCTCAGTCAAATGTGTTCCTTGCTGATAAAATGCTCTTGGTGTATTTAAGAAATGCTGAGAGGAAGAAGTCTGGCCAGGAAAGGAGTTTCAGACAACAGCAGCTTCTGGCTGTGCCTGGAGAGTAGCAGAAATGTGGATTTCTCTGTATTCCATGTGTTACCTCACTCTGAGGAGGCACAAGAGCTGCTGCCACAGCCCTGAAAGTGTCTTGCTGTGCCCTCAACCTCCTGAGAGCCAAATCCTCTCCTGAGCTCTTGCAGGAAAGGAGCACAGGTGGGAAATGCAGCACAGAGGGGTGTTCAGTGCCCAGTGAGGAAGGAAGAGCAGGTCAGGGCTGTGCTTTTCTGCTACTGTGTAAATCCCAAAGGAGGGGAGCAGCATCCCAGCAGCTCCCAGTTTGGACACCCTCAGGGCTGGGCTGGACTCCCAGCCAGCACCTGCTCTGGGCAGTGGCCAAATCCCTGTGTGAGCATGGCCCAAGTGTTTGGGGAGACACAGCTCTGAAATCATTGTCAGCATGGCCCAAAGATCTGAAATCACTGTGTGAGCATGGCCCAATGCTCAGGGGAATATAGATCTGAGATCACTGTCAGCATGGCCCAATGCTCAGGGGGACACAGACCCAAAACCACTGTCAGGGTCTGGGCCTGCTGCTCCTATTTTCCCTTTGCAGCTCCCCTTTAATCAATTCCTGCCCCATGAGGTGGAATCTCTCCTTCCACAACTCTGAGCATTCAGTTCAGCCCTGGAAAATAGGAAATACAGTTTAGAGTCAGTGACCACCCAACACTGCACCCATGGGAGAGGTGTTCCCCACCAGGGGGCTGTGGGTGGGCACTGGGAGCAGTGGGGTAGGCTGTGCCTCTAGGAACCACTCATGGGTGTCCACTGAGGGGGATGCCCCTGTTACTGGGAGCACTGGGGTGGGTGTGCTCATTCCACCCATCCTGGGGATCACTGGGCATGTGTATCCCATCATATCCCTGTCACTGGGGTCACTGGAGGGTGTGTCCCCCCTCATTCCCCCTTGTCCCTGGGATCACTGAGTGTGTGAGCACTGGGGTCACTGGGATCCCTGGGATCACTGGGTGTGTGAGCACTGGGGTCCCTGAGATCACTGGGATCACTGGGTGTGCGAGCAGTGGGGTCCCTGAGATCCCTGGGATCACTGGTTGTGCGAGCAGTGGGGTCCCTGAGATCCCTGGGATCACTGGTTGTGCGAGCAGTGGGGTCCCTGAGATCCCTGGGATCACTGGTTGTGCGAGCAGTGGGGTCCCTGAGATCCCTGGGATCACTGAGTGTGTGAGCACTGGGGTCACTGGGATCCCTGGGATCACTGGGTGTGTGAGCACTGGGGTCACTGG
>NW_008687698.1:0-287 GCF_000695815.1 Acanthisitta chloris | reverse complement strand
TGTCGGTGCCGTGTGTGTCGGCGCCGTGTGTGTCGGTGCTGTGTGTGTCGGAGCTGTCCGTGCTGTTGGTGCCACGTGTGTCAATGCTGTGTGTGTCGGTGCTGTCAGTGCCACAGGTTGGTGCCCTGTGTGTCAGTGCCATGTGTGTCAGTGCTGTCAGTGCAGTTGGTGGGGTCAGTGCATGTTGGTGGTGCCGGTGCCGTGTGTGTCGGTGTTGTCAGTGCCATGTGTGTCAGTGCTGTCGGTACCCTGTGTGTCAATGCCGTGTGTGTCGGTGCCATGTGTGT
>NW_008687697.1:61675-104723 GCF_000695815.1 Acanthisitta chloris | reverse complement strand
TTTGTGTGTTTGGTTGTTTTGACTTAGACTTCTGTGTGAATGCCTAACTTCTTGCATTATGCTGATTATGTTGATACTGTTTTGTCAGCTGCTGTGGAGCAACTATTTTCATTGGCCTACTTATATGCAGTTAGGAGTAGCAGTCCCAAAAGGAGAAAAGATCACCATATGCCACTGTGTACAGTAGTGGTGTGATCATCTCTATGCCCTGACTGGTCCAGTTGGTGTTGGTGGTCCTGTCCTTGAATAGAATGGGGATGGAACTTGGCCTGTGTATCTATTCTTCCCCCAGATAGGTGTGCAGGAGATAAGCTGCCTTTTCAGTGCTGGAAGATCTTGCTTAGCAAGATTTTGTTGAAAAGTCACTGTGTAATTATTACCAAAATGTGAGAGAAAGTCACAACACTTGGATGTTGTCAGAGGTAGGAGACATCTGGATCTGCATGTGTCACTCATGGGACTGTGCCACACTTGCTACCATTAGTAAGTTTGTCTCCTCCTTTCTCCTCTAGTTCCTGGGTCAAGCCTATGTTTTTGGCATCTGCTTCTGGTAACTTGTCTTTAATACTTCATGATAGTTAGAGAAAATATTTCTTTTACCTCCTAGTGTTTCAAAAGGTGGAATAGAAAGCAGCTCTCTGTCACACTGACTATACAAGTTTCTAACCTCTAGGTTTATCATGTACCTTTTTTCAGTTCAGTAGTCTGATTCTGTATCTGGGCAGATCCAACACTAATTTTGCACTTCTGAGTGAGGTGAGATAGTCTTTGGGTATTGCTGTTTAGTCAAGGGATCTGTAGCAAATGGCCTGGATTATCACAGTCTTTAATTTGTTCTTCTCAAGATGTTAGTATGTGTTGGTGATAGTTGCTGATGCCTTCGACAAGCTAACATCCATTCAGAATGATTTTAGGCATCCTGGAAAAGACATACAAGATGTATATTTACCTTGCTTTCCCTATTTCAAATATCACTGCAATGTGTGCCCTGTTATAACCTTTAGACTGTCAGATAAAGTACTCATTTCACTTTTTAAGCCCTTTGGGTGAATAAAAGAAATAGCAACAAAAGAAATTGAAGTCCAGCAATAATATGTGACAATAGTTATGATGACTTCGCAATATAAATACTTTCCTCTTTTAAGGACCCATAAATTGCATCAAGATAATAACTGTAGGGACTCCTAACTTGCCTTTTGCACAGTTCAGATTTAAGGCAAAAAAAAAGAAAAAAGAAAAAAAAAAAACCAACACAGGATTAAAGCCAAAATACTGTTTTTAAAAAATTATCCTTCTCGAATTTGCCTGAGTCTATATTCTATTAATTTAACTATCCTAAAATGTTTTGTGATATGCGCCATGCTTCTAAACTGTGTAAAGGGAGATGCTCCCCCAGGCTTTCATGGAAATTATGTTTATAGTACACGCTCCTGTTTTCTTCTCATTCCCTTAAGCAGGAAGGTCCTCACTGGTACATTTTCACTGGCAAAAATGTATACATCACTTAAGTCATTACAGGTCGACTGCTCATTTGTTACAATAAACTATATCATCCTCGCTAGGAGGCCAAAGAGAGCCTGTAGCCATGAATATACATCTTCCTAGGGTAACTCAATTCAAAGCAGCAGCATGCCACAGTAAAGTATTACTTAATTTATACTGCTAATGTTTAACATTGATTCTGTGTGGGAAAATAAAGCCCAACACATTTTGAGAACCTACATCATTAAGGTTTAATAATTTAGACCTAGTTAATGTGATAATGAATTTACTGACAACTAAAGTGCAGTTTCAGTACTTACATTTCTAGAAATACTGACTCTGAAACTAGGTTTTCTAGGCAGAAAATGTATATTATAGGATTGTTTCTATAATTTACCCGTCCTCACCCTCCTAAACCAAAGTAAAAAATATATCTGTAGGTATGTTTATTAACTAGTGGAATACTAGGCTTCTTTCACTCTGTACATGTAGTCAACTATACCATACTAATAGAGTCTAATAGGGTATTTGTGTTAAAAAAGCCTCTTAATTGATGGAAACTGCTTAATATTTTTAAAATATAACCAAAAGAAAGTTATTACTGTGGTTGCAAGTACAACATTTTGCTGCTGTGAGCTCCAGGACTGTATATGGAGAGATACAAGCTATCTGTGTTACACATTTGCATCCCCCCACTGCCCTGTCCCAGTCAGGGCTGCCGGCACAACTATTGTGTTGGCCTGTATCACCAGAGAAACTATTTGACAGAATGATATGTAGGTCATTTCCAAAGCTCTAGTAGGGGGAGGGGGTATTTATTTTTTAAATCTGACATAGTGTAGTCCCTCTACCTCCCTCTGACCTTCCTATGTCACTGTGCAGACTGCAGCCATCTTCTACTGCCCCTGTGGGTGTTTTATATCAATCAGGCTTCCTTTCAAATGGCTAGAATAATGGGTGTCCTCCACGCGTCCGAATGTGTCAAGGCTTCTGCGATATAACTTGAAGCAGGAGTCAGGGGCACTCGGCACCTTGTGGGAGGTACTTACTCAGCAGCTTGCTGGATTTGGCCTTGTTGCAGGTTATTTCTGAATATCCTTTGCATATTCACCTTATTTGTTTTGTATGATACTGACAAAGGGAAGCTGTGTGTTCTGTAGCAGGGTTTTCCCAAACCTTTTGTCTCTCCATTTTCCTTGAAGTTGCAGCAGTGAGTATGTTTAGTTGGGGTTTGTACTGGGGGGGCTGTGCATTGTTGCTGTTTCAAGCTTCAGTAAGCGTTGGATCTGTGATAGTCCATCACCTACTTGAAGTTTATAGCTCAAAAGCCGTTACTGTGTATTACTATGAACTGATGGCTATTGCCTTGACAATGTCTTGGGTCAGTTAAGAGAGAACATGAGCTCTGACATTGGGTTTCATTGGGGACACCTGTAATTTTGGATGCTATTCAGAGAATTCAACATACATCTTCAAAGAATTTCCAGGGGCTTAAAGTAGTGTAATGTTTTCTGGCGTGTATAGATGTGAAATCAGGTTAATAAGATATCTGAGTGTTCCAGTTCTGTCCAGGAGAGGGCAGTTCATATTTGTCCTCGACAGACAATTATTCTCAGTTCTTTAAGAATGTTATTATTAGCAGTTGATCCTGATTAGAAAAAGGTTTTTTGCAAAGTTCTGTATTTCTACAGACATACTCCTGGCTTCAGATTACGAACAGAAGGTAGCATAGACATGTGGGGTTTAGGCTGTACAGTTGTTTTCCTGGTGGTTCTTTTGATCTGAACAGGTTATTTTGTCACTTGACATACATTTCATCACCATTTTCTTTCTACTCTTTGTTTAATTGCTGCATTAATATTTTCAGCTCTTGGTTAGAATGCTGTCCAGCTTGAGGTGTCCAGCTTGATAAAGTCTGATTCTTAGTTCTTCCAGAAATAAAAATAATAAAAGTTGAAAGGAGAACCTTAGTCTTGCAAAGCAGCCTGTTCACATGAGACTTTTGTCCTTAAACTGTGGAGTGAAAGAGTTCAATCAGATCTTGAGGCAGATGTGATCATAGAATCATTAAGGTTGGAAAACACCTCTAAGATTGAGTCCAACCATTACTCTAGTACTGCCAACTCCACCACTAAGCTGTGTTCCTGAGTGGCACATTTACACATCTTTTAAATACCTCCAGGGATAGTGACTCAACCACTTCCTTGGGCAGCCTGTTCCAACTCTCGAGCACCCTTTCAGTGGAGAAATTTTTCCTAACGTCCAATCTAAACCTTCCTTGGTGCAGCTTGAGGCCATTTCCTCTTGACCTGTCATTTACCTGGGAGAAGAGACTGACTCCTACCTCACTACACTCTTCTTTCATGTAGATGAGAGGGTGATATGGTCACCCCTGAGTCTCCTTTTCTCCAGGCTAAACACCCCCAGCTCCCTCAGCCACTCCTCATAAGGCTTGTGCTCTAGTCCCTTGTCTAGTTTTGTTACTTTTCTTTGTATTCACTCCAGTACCTCAGTGTCTTATGGTGTTGGGTCCAGAACTGGATACAGGATTCAAGGTGTGCCCTTCACCATTGCCTAATACAGGGGGACAATCACTTCCCTCGTCCTGCTGGCCACACTATTTCTGGTACAAACCAGGATGCCATTGGCCATCTTGGCTACCTGGGCACAGTGTTGGCTTGTGTTCAGCCACTGTCAACCAGCACCCCAGGTCCTTTTCCACCAGGCAACTTTCTAGCCACTCTCCCCCAAGCCTGTAGCACTGCATGGGGCTGTTGTGACCAAAGTGACAGGGCCCTTTGCCTTGTTGAACCACACATAATCTATCCAGCCTGTCCAGATACCTCTGCCCTCCAGCAGATCAACGCTCCTGCCCAACTTTGTGTCATCTGCAAACTGACCGAGGGTGCACTCAATCCCCAAATCCAGGCTGTTGATAAAGATGTTGAACAGAACTGGCCCCTATAGTGAGGCCTGGGGAACAAAGGCTTTACTAAAGTCCAGGTAGACAACATACACAGCCTTTTCCTCATCCTCCAAGTGGGTCACCCTGTCATAGAAGGAGATTAGGTTAGTCAGGTCTGTCTGTCGTAAACCCATGCTGGCTGGGCCTGATCCCCTGGTGTCCTGCATGTGCCATGTGGTGGTATTCAGGATGACCTGCTCCATGGCCTTCCCTGGCACTGAGGTCAGTCTGAAAAATTATTGAAAGTGGCTGAAACATTCCTTTTAGTGGCTCACCTGTTATTTGTTCTAAAATAGTAGCTATAACTGTATTTGAGGAACACTGTCTGTCCTTTGCCTGTTAGAATGAAATGCCATCATGGGAAGCAGGTTTTTGATGCTGGTAGAATGCCCATCAATGAGTTTCATGTATCTGAAAAAAATTTATGAACTCTGATACTTCATTAGATAGTACAGTCATTTCCATTTAAGTGCTGTGGATCAGTGCTGGTTTAGTAGACTGGACAGAAGCTGTTTCACTAACCAAATTGGATGTGCTTTTCTTTGTGTCTTCAGGCTGTTCAAAGTGCCATTGTGCAGTGTCATCCTGGTCATGTAGGTTCTCTCTCCCATGTTTTTCCACATCCAACCTCTTCCCACCCTGTAAAATTTTCTTCTGATTTGTTGAAATTGCCTTCCTTCCCCCATGCTATTAGGAGTTTTGGTTTCTCTTTGAATCTAGTTTTGTAGAGCTTTTATTTGCTCCTTTTGTCTCTCCTGGTTTCTATTCCCATTGTAATGCTGTTCTTTAATAAGTTTGGTATGTGCCTGGCATCAACATAATGTGAGAGAGGCCCTTGTGACTTAAACCACTTGCCATGTACCATAGCAATTGTTTACCTGCTAGGAGCTTGTGAAGCAGGTAAACCTTTTTTTTATGCTACCTTGCAAAATAGGAATGTACTTTCTAACTTCCATTCTCAAATTTTGTTCAAACCAATTAAATATTTACTTCCTCTCTGTTTTATTTCCAAACTCAAAATTGGCAAATTTGGAGGGTCAGTTGTCTATAAGAAGCCTTTTTTTCTTTCCACAAACTCAAAAGAAAAAATTACTTTGCAGCTGCCTAGAAACTGTGATGAGTAAGAATTGCTGAATTTCCTTGGAGTGGTTAAAAAGATTACTCCTTAACCCGGGTCTGTAGACCCTTGTTACACAATGGAGATTGCCATGTGTCTAGCCCTGGACTGCAGTCACTCATGGTCTGGTTGTTACTATACAACATTAGGTGGTGAATTTGGTTGGATAAAGAGTAACAAAATGTTTGCTTTTCCCATTTGGACGCGTACTCTCTGTAGGGTGGTGCTGCTTACTTGATACTTACAACACTGAGTTATGTAGCTTGCTTTTAAAGTTGAAGACTAAATTTATGTCCCTTCTTCTATCACTGTGTATTGGAATCAACCCCTCTGAAGGCAAGGCAATTCACCTTTGGAGGTAGAATTGTGTGGGAGATTGGGGCTGTCAGAGTCCTCAGTGACTATCAGAGATTGCACCAGATGTTGCTGATGTGTGGTTAAATGAATTTTACCTTTTTTTCCTGAATTTGCTTCCTGATACTGCTGGCAGCTGCTTTGTGACTAGTTAAAAAGTGAGCCTGAGACATCTTGCTAGAACAGATCAAGTATCATTACCATGTGCAGTATTTCAAAAGGAGAAAAATTATACATTTATTTCAGCTAATTTTATATATGAGATGAATGTGCTTTTCATAATGTTACACAATGTAACCATAATAACACAGCCAAGATGGTAAATTCATTTTAATTCCACAGAATTCATAATTGGTGACATCACCAGTGGGAGCAATTGATCTCTGCTTTCCATTTGTTCTTGACTGTTTCCACTTCAGTGAATTAAAAGAATTGGGCTGTTGGGACCCCACCCTCTGCATGTTCATACAGCATATTATGCAAGAGCAATAGCCTTCAGAAAATTGCTCATAATAGACAATGCCTGCATTAAATAAAAAAGGCAATAGTCTCCAGCCTGACTCAGTTTTTTAATCCTTTTCAGGTTTTTATTATACCTGATGTCTTTTTGCTCTGTGGTAGAGCTAAGGAACAGGTGTAATTCAGTGTAGCTAAATTGCATTATTTGAAATTAATGAGTTCTGTGTTTATTCTTGTAAATTAATACAGTTTCTAATAAATCAAAAGAGAACATGCACTTCTCTGTGCTGGCCTGCATATTACCTCAGTGGGGATAATTAACATCTTGTGACAGAGAAGTCATATGCCAAATCTGAGAACTTATTGCCAGCCTAGTGAAAATGATGTTGCTAGTGACCTATATCATGACCTTATTGATGCAGTGTAAGTTCACTCTGTATTCAAGATGTTCATATCAAGTCTTGCCACTTCACAGACCTCCCTGTTCTGCAGGAAAGGAATAATAATAATAAAGTAGAACAAAAAATCAGAGGTAGCTAATGGGGTAGATATTAACATAATACCTTTTGAGGAGTGCATAATTATTCCTCTTCTATTTTTTTTTCTGTTTTTAGAAAAGAGTACCCAAACTTTTTGTGTTGATGTTCTTGTTTAGCTTTTTTCCTAATTAGGGCCCGGTTAAACCACTTGCATCTGAAGAAACAAAAAATCATATGTAGAGCGTAATACCAACAATACTAAGTGGATAGTGCAGGTTTCTGGTGCTCAACTCCTTCCACTTCAAGGAGTGTCACCAAATGATTTTCAAGCTTCAAGTGTTCAGGTAATTATCTTGCCAACCAAAACCATGAGAATTACATGTGTGTTCTGGGTCAAAGACGAAGGAGAAAGCGTTCTGTTGTGGCTTCTTCATTGTTCTCCTAGTTTCATTAGGGTTGGAAATGCTACTGAATTAGGTGATTTAGACTTTATTTGGTAGAATTAAAGGCTGAAAATTCATTATAGAAACTTTTGGTCATTGTGCTTGAATTCTGTCCTTGATCAACATTGAAATGTGAATGTTGATCCTAGTTTTGGATGTCTCAGGGCACTGGTGATGGAAGGTGGACTCTTTTCTCCTTAGATGAACCACTGAACTCTAAGAGTGGTTGGGTTTCCTCATACAAGAGGAAGTCATGCACAAGTGCAAGTGAGTAGGTTTCTGGTTAGATAGATAGAGTCTGGATAGACTGTGATGAAGTGATCCAAAACTAAAAGAAATAGGAAGTTTTAGGCTTCTGTGGAATAAGACAAATGTCTTGAGGGGGGAAAAAGTATCTAAAATATCTTCAGTGGTAGTCAGCAGAGTAGTTAGTAATGCTCAGTAAATTCTTATGTGGATAACTTTGCATCTGTAGATGTAGACAAAAGTGCCTCTGTCTGCTTGAAGTTGCCTATGTGCTAGGAGTCTCTTGTTGCATAAAGCCAGTTTTGACAACTCTAAATGCCACTAGATTCATATGCATAGCACTATCTGTCCAAGGAATGACCATGTTTTCCAGGGGCAGACATTTTGCCTTCCTTTTTTTCTTAGCTACTGATGACATTTAAAAAAATACTAAGTTATAAGGAAAATCTAACACGTGACCTGATTCTGTTTGATGTGTCGTGCCTGCCAGAGTTTGCATGTAGTCTCATATGAGGTGAGAACAGTCTTAGTTTAATGTGTTTGTGTACCAACTGAAATAATCATTGCTTTTAATAACAACTTTATAACGTACTTAAATGCTTATCACAGTACATAGGAACAAAAAACAGTCTTAATAATTTGAACTGCACTATTTACTTTGAGTGTTGATGCCTCCGAGGCTGGAAAGGTGCAATTACTTGTATTCACCCAACTACCATGACCAACTGTGCCTACTCTAGGTGATAGAAAACTGAGCAAGAAGAGGTCACAGTGAAAGAGCCTGGGCACTAAATAGTGGAAGATCTTTTCATAAGGGCTTTATGAGTTACAGTCCTGTGATCTCTGTTAATTTTGTAGGTGGAGATAGAGCATTGTTATCCATTTCCATTTTTTCATCCTCACTTTGATGCCTTGACCTTTCTCTTAAAGTTGGGCTTACATTACTGTGCTTGCTGAACTTTCTAAAGTTTTCTTGATGAAAAACATATTTTCCATGTACATGGAAAATATTCTATTGGCTCTGTATTTCGCCTTGCAAAAAAGTCATCAAGTATTGCTTCATGCAGTTTAATGGCAGCAGTCCATATTCCTATCTCAGTTATACCAGCTGAAATCTAGACTAGTGCTACTGAAACCTGTAAAGCTGTGCTTCATTTTCAGTTATACAGCTGATATCTGTGTACTTTTGGTGTAATACATTGGTATTTGTATTGTCCTAATTTCTTAAGCATCTGCAATCTCTCTTCTTCTCTTTGTAGATAGAAACAAGTGTATTTTCATTTTAAACTGGCTCATTCTTTTTCTGACTTTGCTTTCTAAAGTGTTTTTAAAAGTGGCATTGGTACACTCATTACCATGGACATCCACTGACTTCTCTGTCTTTGAAAGCTTAATTCATTTCTTCATGTAAAACAAATAGTCTGTTGGGTATCATCAGCTGGGCCCTACAAGCACCAGGCTGCAATTAGATCATGATCAAATATCCTAAAGCAGGTGGATTGTGGCCTGGATTCTTAGAAGTGGAAGCCTGCCAGCTTTCATCCTTCAGGTCTCTTTCCAGCTATTTTTGGGATGCAGAAATAATTGGAAAGACTCTTTAGAGAACCCTTTCCTTTTCAGAGAAGCATCTCTTAAAGATACCACTACAAATATCTTTAAAAAAATCTCAGTCTTTCAGTTGCCCTTTGGCTGATGTCCTGGCACACAAACACTGTTCCCTTTGTTGTTCTTCAGCTCCCACTCCAGGACAAAGTAACATTCTTTTCTGGGAAAGCGTATAACACCACAGGCTAGGTTTCTTTGGAAATCAGAAATAACAATTCCTACTCTTGGACTTGAGTAGGTTTAATCTGGAAATGGTGGATTTTCATGTTGCTTTTCTTTTTTTAACCTCTGTATGCTGTTTGCAAACCAGAAGATTTATGGTGGTTCTTGGATTGCTAAATCTGGCCCTAGAATGATTCAAGATTCCATGTGGAAGTCCCACTGACGTTAAGGATGTCCTTCAGTGACCCTATATTCTCTTGAATCAGGTCTCAAGTGTTTTATTCAAAGTCATTTGCTGAGCATAAAACAGAACTCAGAACCTGTGACTCCTAATTGTCCTCTACAGGTCTCAAGTGTTTTATTCAAAGTCACTCGCTGAGCATAAAACAGAACTCAGAGCCTGTGACTCCTAATTGTCCTCTGCTTTTTTCTTTTTCTTTTTTAACTGGAACATCACCATTAAGCACAATTCCTTTTCACTTCTTCATATCAATTCATCACTTCCAGTTTTTCAGTTTAAGTCCCTGGAAAATAATGTAGAAGGTGTTGGGGTTTTTATCTTTCCCCTCCGTTCTTGGAGACTTCACAGAATATCTGCTTTTCAGCCTGTGAAATGAAGTGTCTGACAATTTCGTGTAAGTATTTTTTTTTGAACATTGCTCCTTCTTGGTTCTTCAGCTAGTGTGCTCTGTGCAAATCCTACCTACCTTCCAGGCTGGGAAAAAAACCTTTCAGTCACTTTAAGAGGGAAGAACTAGTGTTTCCTAGCTGAAAAAGACAACTCCTGCAATTTCAATTAAAGGAATTACTGGGATTAGGAAGACAAAGGCCCACTTCTGAAATCAGCTTTAGCGGCATTTATGAGGATCAAGTGATCACTTCGAGTTTTTCATTCTTTTCTAACTGTCTGCTTCTCGTGCTCTGAAAACATTGTGCTGTGTTTGTACTGAGAATGGAAAAATATGTTCAGGCTATAGAGTCTTGATGAAATGAACCTGATTGACCATGTAGCTGGGGAAATTTATATGTCTTTTCCTTTCCAGCTGCATACAGTGGTGTTCCCTGGATTTCTATGAGTTTTAAATTAACTTTTGTAATTTTTAAGGGTAATTTTATACAGGGAATAACTTTGGTTACAGAGCCAAGGCAACTCTTCCAGTACCTGCATCTTTTGCTATAACAGCTAGTTTTACTCTGATTAGCAAAGTCAGCATCATTCCAGTAGATACTAAGTTAAAGTAGCGAGTCTGTCCGGTTAACGTAGGAGACCGGGAAAATTGATTTCTCCGGCTAAGAACTGATTCCTGTAAGACCAGCTCACATCTTTACTGCATTAGAAAACTCTAATGCTGACCTGCATCTTGCATGTGCTTGCCTCTTCAGCACCATGCTGCCTAATCCTCCTAGAAACAGCTTGGATGTATGCAATTTAAAAATCACAGGAGATAGGCCTGTTAAGGCTTGCAGCTGTGACGAGAATGAACCTGCATAAGAAATAATAATTAAAATTAAAACAAAACAAAAAACCTTGAAGCAACACCCCCCTCCCCCATTTTGCTTAAGCAGGCTGTTACTCATTACTTGGAGATCTTATGCCAAGCAAGGAATCTGACAGACCAGTTTCTAGCTCAACTTCTTTTGCTGCACTTTAAGGTGTTGTCGTGTCCCTCTGTCCACCTGATTCCCCTTCTTGAGGGTTCTTGCTCCCACAGCACTTTTGTCAGGCTGTCACATGTACCTACCTGTTAGCTGTTCCATTTGACTATTGATACAGCTAAATTCAAGTCTTAATCACTGTGTGTTTGGGCTAAGATAGCAGATGCTAAAAGGAGTTGGCGGAGATTCGGGCATGCGTTCCGCTCTGCTGACAATTCTCCAGCACTGGTAACAGGCTGAGTGGGCAGCACTTTGTTAACCTGGAGGAACTGATGTCTGGATGAGTGGCAGCTGGAGCCATGTGTGACTGAGCTGGCATTGGGCATTGTAAGGTGACAAGGCAACAGCTAGCTCCTTGGTGCTGCATCCAGTCCCCCAGACCTGCTCAGAGGACAAGTTGAGTCACCCTCTGCTGCTTTAGTGTTCGGACATTAGTGTCACACTCACTGGTTTTGTGCCCTGATGTATTCCTTGTTTACACCTCTCACTGGTTTAACAATGACCAGGCTACAATGTGTTCTGTTACTGCTGTCCTTCCAGGGAAAGATTGTGCACACTGTTTGTACATTTATACAAGAAAAGAAAAGATATGTTTTCTTATACATATAAGAAAAATTACTGGTTTGAGCAATGCCTTAATGTAAGGTACTTCTTAATAGAGCATTTTAGTTGGAGGTGAAGGCAGGATTTGTTAGCTAGGAAATGCTATAGCTTTCAGAAAAGGGGTCACATGCATGCCCTCATGTGCATATTTAACATATGTTTGTCAAAGTGGAGTTGTCCTCATTCTTGTATTAATATTCCTGCATGTGGTTACAAGAGTAAAAGTACAAGGGTAAAAATACCTTTATTTTTCTTACAGTGATTTGCAACCCCGAGACCTCTTAAGCTGCAGGTTGATGGATCTTAACTTAGTGACACTAACATGGCACTCCCAGAGAAACGTGTTGTGTAATGCTTTAATCATTAATTACCATCATTCATCATGCAGCCTTCCTTTTAATGTCCATTAGCATCATATGCCACTCACGAATGCTTGTAAGTGTATAAATGTGCTGGTAATCCTGCTGAGTACGTTTACATTAACTGTAAATTATCTTCTTGACCAGTTAGTTGGCCTTCCTGGCTGGTGGAGTCGTCTTATTTGTAGCATTAGCAATGAGTCTGGGAAATGAGATACGTAGAAAATGTGTGCAGGTTTGTCTTAAAAGCTAGGACCAGCTGCTGCCTGGGGATGTGTTGTGAAGTGTTAGCTCAGTCGTGCCAGCATGCGTCAACATCTTTTGAGACAAAACCCTGCAGTCTGTGGTGCACATGGCAACAATCTTGTAGAGATTGCCTAACACTTACCAGTTGAACTTACTTTTAGCCAATCCATTTAACATCCCACAACTCTTTCAAATAAAACCCAAACCTACTGTAACTGTAGAGAAACTATTGAAAAAAATCCCAAACAACCAAAGAAACAAATGAAAATAGGTAAATGCAAACAAACATGAATGGCCTTTTCCCACAGCAGCTTGTGAAAGCCAAGCAAGTGTGCACACATGCCCATTCTTTTGTGATTTCCCTTCTATAAGCATTATGTGGGCACACTCCATTTACAGGAACATAATGGGGCTTTGGGAACAACATTATGTTCTGTATTGTTGCATTAATGATTCATGTGAAACATGCAAATCAAAATATAACACTTGACTACATTTCATTAGGGAGCAGTTGAGAGAACCACGACAGAAACAAATAGAGAAGTATCAATTTTTGTTGTGTATATGAAATATTTAGTGTGAGATGTTGATCACTTCTTACTGACAAACAGGTCCTCTTAAATTAGTGCCAATGTGTTTTTTTGTCACACAGTTCAAAACTGGACAGCCTTAGAAATAAACTTGCATCACATACAGATGTACTTTCACTTAGCAGAAGTCATGCAAGATGCATTTGGTGGTTGGAACTGGATCTGACAGCTCACCAAGTAGAGGAATATTTTCAACACAGTCCTCACTCTACTACCTTTGCTGGTTAGATAGTGCGTGTTTGTTTGCTCCAGGATCGACTGTGGGATGCAGCTAGCCACCAAAAGCTAGGTCCTGATTTGTCATATGAATGCACAAGTATTTTATAAGATGTGAATTTACAGCATGGTTTAATTATCCTATAGACCATGAATGTTCCAGGCAAATTTTTGGCTGGTTCTTTTTTTCCTTTAAAAGTAGTCAGTTTTGGTGATTGCCTGCTGGCATGAGGCTAGATTTTCACGCATCTACAGTGCAGCAGCAATTTTCACTTGACAGAATCTCTAGAAGACAAACTGACATGTTGTCACCAACACGTACAAATATTTGAGCAGTTTGATGCTTTGCTTGCATGCTCAGCATCAGGTTTTACATGAAATTCCACTAACTAAGGGGCTGTGTCTCAGCTAGTGTCAAATCTCGGTCATGCTGAAGCTGATCACAGGACTTCAGTGGGAGGAACTGTATATGAGTTCCATATACATAGGTTCTATTAAGTGAGGTTTGTGAATTTATTTGAAATTCGAAGGTTGCATCAGCTAGGCCCTCATTTCTTAGCAAAGTGGTTTGTGTTAGCAGAGCTGGTTTTGTTACACAGATAGCATGAGAAGCAGGGTAATTCATATATGACTCTTGAGGTACCTGTAGCATGGCCTTTCTGAAAGGAATTTGCTCAGATCAATTCATCAGAGGTCTGAAGTCCAACTTCCACCATTATTTCTGTGCTCTCTGGTTTTCTGTGCAAACCCATAGTGTGGCTGAATGCTGGGGAAGGGAGAAAACTGCTCTGTCACCAGGTGCGGAGAGAAGGTTGTGCGAAGTTTTTCTGCCAGAGCAGAAAACTTCCATCTCCTGTTGCACTGATGTGGCAACTGTTGCTGTCATTAAATTCACTGACAGGAGGGGAACACACACAGGTTTGTTTTTTTTCTTGGGTGCAGAGCAACCTCAGTTTGTCTGAGGTAGAAATGCTAATTTGTTGTTTTCAGCGCAAGTGGGACACAGGAAAAGACATTCTCTTCCTGATCAGCTTTGTTCATTTTGAGATTTCTGCCACCTGTCATGGTACATCCCCACTGTGGTAGACCTCCTGTCTGTCATGTCCTCATCACATTCAGAATGCTAAATCTGGAGCTGCAGCAGACATGGCCATGGCAAAACTCCCACTCATCACAACCAATGGTACAAACCTGCTCCCTTCCTTGTATCTGGTAGCCATGCTACATTGAGCCTTGTAAGGGAATTGCTGTCCTCACTATGGACTACAGAGACTTCCAGTTCAACCAAAAGCACGGTACCAAGGAGTCCAACCACAGTCCCAGGAGCTGTGTTAATTACTCATCTAATTCAGAGGTAGAAAGGTCCAACAATGAATTATGATGGTATCCAAATGCTAGTTTTCCAGTTGAAAGCGTAAGTGGGACCATGGGACTGTGTCAACAATTACCTTAGGAAAGGAAAAAACTGGAGTGTTCAGCAGATGTCCTGACTATCCCCTTTTGGGAGAGAGAAATCCTTCCGCTTCTCTTTAGCAGACTCTGACTATTTGTTCATGCTTCTCTGGGGGCTTATTTAGTGGTTCTGGAAATATTTTAAAAGACATTTAAAGGGAGTTGACAAATGTTTGACCTGTTTAAGTGTCCATGAGCTGAGTTAAATTATGATGGTATTCTTTACATGCAACCCAGATGCCTGGAGTTTAAAGCTGGGGAAGACTCTAGGAATGTTAAACCCATTTCAGTGACAGTATCCAACATATGTTTTATCTGGTTGAAGCATAAGGGTGAGGAAGAAGTGGAGTTATGTGAAGGTTTTGGATAAACCCTTCCTGATGGCTCAGGTACGACCAAACCTTTCCAATAAATGTGCTGTAGTCTGCCACTGGGTTCCTGCTGTTCCAAATGTCATCTTCCCAGACACCTGAATCTGTCTGCTTGCAGAGTTTGCAGAAGGGAACAGAGGCACTCTCTCTGCATATAGAGGAAAAATAGAATGCTCTCTTTTCTATAATACTACCTTGCTTATTAAAAGTATATTAAAAAACCCCAAATGCAACCAAAATTGGTTACTGATTAGGCTGAGGTGTTTTCTCTGCTCTGTCCTAGCCTTTCTTGGTTGGAAGTCTCTCCTTTTTGTGGCACCATTTGTAACTAGTGCCAAACTTCCTTCTCTTGCCTGGCAGGCTTGTTTATCTGCCTCTTGACGTGTTCATCTCACTGCTCCCAGACTGATCTATGGATAGGATGCATCTATTTTATGCTGGGTTCTTTAAATTATTTTCGTTCCCTCCTAATATTGCCTCTTCACAGCTATTCTGCCAGGCACCATTATCTACATGTATGTACCTCTGTGTCCTAAACTTCTGTCCTTTCTTTAGTGTACTGACTGTTCTGCTTTGACTTCATCTCTTGACTTCTGTAGCCAAGAGTGCTCCTGAGCCTCTGTCTTCCATTTCTTTGCTATTCACACTTGCAAATTCTCTTCAGTTGTAGCTACCATCCACTGACAAACTTGGGGGCATGATGAATAGCAGGGAAGCAGGTCTCACTTGAGTTGGTGGAGTTCCACAGGAGAATTTCAGCAGTATTTGCATAGTGGGTCGCCATCCCTGTCCAGCTGAGATTTCTTAACCTATTTAGTTGTAGTTTATGTGAGGGAAAAAGTCTAGTATATAGTTAAATTAGTACTATCTTTGTTTGTTTATTCTTTATTTGCCTTTGTTCATCCATTTCTTCTGCATAAGTGGAAGTACAAACCTTGTGTTAGGCAAAGACTGACCCAGACTGCAGTTGCTTACTAAAGAAACCCAAGTTAAAGTTATTCAAATATGACTACCTGCAGTTAATGTCATAAGATTATGCTTAAGCATGTAAGCCTCCTGATTTGTTTTTAAGATTTTAGCAATTGCAACTCTAGGTGCATGTGATGTGTCAAGAAATCATCTCAGGAAATCAGGGCACTTTTATTTAAGTCTTTAAATAAGAACTGGGATTCTTATATTTTACTTTTTCAGGTTTTTGCAGATGTTTCCTGCTGTGTGTAGTTTTCAGTCTGTGTTAATACCAGGTAAAAAATGTCATGTCTCACCTCTATCCTCTGCCCTCCTCAGAACAAAACCGTAGAATAACATTTGCCATGTCTGAACTGTCTTTGTGTATTGTTTAAATTCTTTGTTTCCTGCCAACCAGGAGAACCATGACCAAAAGGAGTGAAATGCTGCAAGATAAACTTCTGCATTAGTCTGCCAATTAATCAGTGTCTGAAGTTTCACATCCTTTAGGAGAGGATCAGAGGATAATTATCTGTGACTGACCTAAACTGTGAACTTTTCAGATATGGCCTCAAAATTAAAAGTTCCCTTTCCCTCTCGGAGGTGTTGAGCAGTACCTTTTCTGAGATGTGCACTTTTCCTCCCTACTACTTGAAGCATAGCTTTTTAATGTGAAAAATATTCTTGTCTTTTTTTTCCCCCCACTGCTTCAGCTGTAACAACACTGGATGTTTGCTTGCCTTGGGTGGGAAGGTGGAAAATTCTTCCAAAATTTAGAAACAGAGAGCTTTCTGATGTGTGCAGTAATCTTAAGGCAGTAAATTCTTTTTATTTGATTTTAAATGCATAATTTAGTATACAATATAAAAATGTATCCAAGGGGGAAATGAATTTTTTTTAATAACATGCTTCCCAAGGCGAGTGGCAAAACTTGTGTGTTGATGGGAAAGGGAGGGGATAAATTTATATCCTCAAGGCATGACTTGTGGTTTTGAATAAAATCGAGATTGGTGCTGCTGTTGGCTTAGTTTCTTCTAGGCAGAGATGGGTTATACTGTTCACTGGGAATTCAAACACAGGCAAATTGGGTTCACTTACAAGACTTTGATGATGCAGAGCTTTACTTTGCAGTTCACACTACAGAAGCTATTGACTTCTCTGCAGCCTAGAAAGAAAATCTGGAGACTGGAGATATTTTTTTTTCTCATCAAGAAAATTGTATGGTCCTGATTTTGCGCCCCGTGTGCACATGAGCGACCCCTCTAGCACCAGTGAGGTTCATTGCACAATTAGGGGTCATATAAGGGTGATAGTTATTTTGTTTTCAGTCTGTTGCTAGATAAACAATGTTTCTTAGACCCTGATACATGCAACAGTGATAAAGAATCAGTTTCCTCCAACATTAAACAGACTTGAAGTATTTTAGCTTAAAACTCCTTGTACATCTTTCTTTGGGCAATGAATTGTTTGTGTCCTGTCCTATGTGGCTACCTGCAAGAGGTTTAAAGAGAACATGTTTATTTTCTCACACTTAGGATCAATTAATACATATGTTTGCAAGGGTTTGGTTTTGGTTTTTTTTTTGGTTTGTGTTTGTTTGTTATAGAAACATTTTTAAACTCATGATGCAAACTGAGATAATCACTTTGATTTCAATTTAAGATTGATTTATGCTTATTTAATCTGAATTGGTAAATTGAGTCTTAATTTGAAAGCAAGTTCATGAAACGTTTGACCTGAATGCCTCCCATTTAATCACACTGGATTAAAAAAACCTACATAACACAGTCTTGTTTGCCTGAACTTAAAAGAAAATTTGAAATCTAGACCTGTCTAGAAAGTGTATGTGCTTCCTTCTAGTGTCATTCATCATTTGCTGCTTTCCTAAGTGTTTCTATGCTGTATAGTTAATTAATCTTTTAATGAAATAAAAATTATTTTTCAGCATATTGTTTTGTATATATGAAACAAAAAAGAACTTCAGCTACTTTATCTCTCTTGGGCTAAATAATACTTTATGGTTTTGTTCTGAGGAGGGCAAAGGATGGAAGTGAGGTGACTTTTTTATCTGGTATTAACACAGACTGAAACCTACACACAAGAGTTTGGGGATATTACTGAATTTGGTTTCCACAATGCAGTGTACCTTAAATCCACAGCAGTTAGTAGTCCTGGAGAGGCTGCCAATCTGTAGCACATCTTCATATGCTGTCTCCAGCCTGAACTGGAGTCAGGGAAAATTGCAGCCTGCATGGATTTGCTCAGAATAGAATAATTTAATAGGATAGTTCTTCGTAAAATGAGTTAAATACAGACACTTCTGGTATTATTGGTCCTGTGTCAGAAAGCAAAATGTAAAATCTAATGAACAAATATGAAGATAAGGGCTCTCATCAAGGCCTGCCTCCAGGGAAATGTTCGGACTGGAGAGCTAGTGGAGCCATGACTGGTGTAAAGGTAATTTCCCCAGTGGTTAAAGCCCACACAGAGACACAGGGAATGAGCTGTGAGTGAATCATGCTGCCTTCTAGCTACTCTTGACTGCTAAATGGTCTCATAGGAGGCCACTGCAACTAGCTAAAGACATGGCATTGCCTGGGGGACTCCAGCTTGCTTTAGGGCCAGCTTCAGTCAGGTGAGGTGCTGGGCAGGTGGAAACTGTCTCCTCCCCTCCTGCTATCCACAGCTGGGGTCAGACGTGTCCCACCAGTGTGGGATTTGCAGCCAGCCTACCCTTCCTTAGCTTCCTGCATTCTATGGTATGAGGGCATGTTCCTTCTAATGTGAAGTCAATTAAACCACGGATTGACGTTGTGTAATATTAGATTTAAATATTGGTTCACCTGTAAAACAGGGCTAAGGTAACAGTTTCAATTCCCTCCCTTTTGCATTATTGGACTTTCTTATGGGTTTTGCAATATTGCTGCAGTGATATTACTGACCAAATGCCAGATGTGCAACTTCAGACTGTGATGCCTGGGTAGCCTGATATTGCAAATACTACCTTATATGAATTACATGAAATACGGATTAAGATCTCTGTTGTTTTCATTGGTTTGTGAAATGGCTTTTTTTCCAGGCAGTTCCTCTCTTTAAAATAACTTGTAAAAGGCGATTTGGGCCTAATCCTGTCTGCATATGGTTCTATGAACTTTCAATGTCAGCAACAGCAGGTGAGGGGGAAGCAGAGCCTTGTAAGACCAGGTGTCTGAGTTATTTTATTTATGAGACATTGAATGTACTTTTGCTGTTTTGTTCTATCATGTCAGTTGATTGGTTTATGATGAGTCTGTTATGAAGTCTTACAGCTGAAATGCTTTACACTGTACATCAGATGACGCACTTCAGTCAAGAAAAGCACCACCAGTCTTGTTCTGACCCTAGTGCATTGTGGGAACCTCTTAAGATGCTGCCATGCAAATTCTCCTCGCTGATGCCCAGCAGAGGGTGATGTTGTACAGTAGGTTGTAAATCTGTGAGGTGTAGCACCTTGCAAAATTATCTACAGCCATTCCTTAGATTTTCATCATTTTAATCCACCCTTTAGAGCTATTACTTAAATGATATAGACATGGGTGGTATAATTAGAATGTGCTGTATCTGCCATTAATTTATAGCATATGATAGGCTTATAGATGTCATAAAAGTGTATCTTGAGAATGCTGTGAACTCTGTTTAACCCTGATGTTTCAGAAAAGTTTGATTTTTATGGCTAAAGTGTTTCATCACTGCAACAAGATCTTTCTCCTGGAAAAGATGCTTGAAATGAAAATTCGGTTTGCTCTATAGGCTTGATATTCTGGAACTGGCATATGCAAAGAGATGTCTTGTTACGGCGAGCATCAATGCAGCTATCCTGACTCGGATTCGAATTTCACTAGATCCTGGGATCCTTTAAGTTTAATGCATGGGAAATTAATTTACAAGATGAAAGTTAAATTTGTACCTCTTGACCACATCTAAGTTTTCCATAAAACTTTCTCCCAATGGAAGCTGCATGTAGTGTGACACACTGTCCATTTGTGTTTTTGTCTCCCTCTTGTGGCTAAATACATTTATTAGGCCTTGTACCTTGAAATACGTGATTTTAGTCTTTAGCTGAGTTTATTGAAGCATTTGTTTCTTTACTTACTTGTTTTTCATAGATATTTTTCACATATGCTTTCAACTGACGTGTGCACCGAACTGTCATGGTAGTGCCCACCTTTTTGTTTACTGCCTAGATTTTGACACTCTCTAAAACATAAAATATTGAGTCATGTGTTGCTATTTTTCCAAAATGAGCAGCATTTACTTTTAGAATATTCCCTTGACCTACTTTTGTGTGGTGACCCAAAATGGTGGCTAGCAGATAGAATGAATAAACTGGGTACCTCTGTATGTGCTTTGTGAGGAGGGAAGTGCTGAGTTTTGGAAATGTCGAGTTTGGTAGATTACACAGTTGTGCAAGGATGGCTGTGTTAGTATGTCTCTTAAACACCTGGTTGTGACTAAAAGAAGTATGAGAGTTTGCCATCTCTGCTCCCACAGGCTGTGTATAGACTTCTTTCTGAGCTTTCCAGAAAAAAGAGTTTGCATCACATTTCTAAATTAAGAGGCCACTAAAGCTGTCAGTTCCTTGGGAGGGAGGTCACCTAGCCTGAACAGAGTGAAGGGTGATTTTAAAAGGATCTTTTCCTGTAGGTATTCAGTGAAACAGAGCAGAAAGGAAGTGATTGCATATCAGACAAAATAATTTTATTTTTAAAATGTTATGCAGTCTTGCAGAACAATCCCTAGCCAAAAGACATCTAGGGTTTTAATATGTATGTCATGGTTTAACCCCAGCCAGCCACCGAACTCCAGGCAGCTGCTTGCTCCCTCCTCCACCAATGGGATGAGGGAGAGAATCGGAAGGGTAAAAGATAGAAAAACTCATGGGTTGAGATAAAGGCAGTTTAATAAAGAAAGCAAAAGCTGTACACACAAGCAAAGCTAAACAAGGAATTATTTCACTGATTCCCACAGAGACAAGGTGTTCAGCCATCTCCAGGAGAGCAGGTCCCATCACGCATAATGGTTCATTGGGAAGACAAACGCCATCACTCCAGATGTCCCCCCTTCCTCCTTCTTCCTCCCACCTTATATACTGAGCATGATGTCCTATGGTATGGAATATCCCTTTGGTCAGTTTGGGTCACCTGTCACAACTGTGTCACCTCCCAATCTCCCATGCACCCCCAACTTCCTTGCCAGCGTGGCAGTATGGAACGCAGTAAAGGCCTTGGCTCTATGTAAGCAATTGCTCAGCAATAACAAAAACATCTCTACATTATCAACCCTGTGTTCAGCACAAATCCTAAACATAGTCTCATGCTAGCCACTGTGAAGAAAGTTAACTCTACTTCAGCCCAAACCAGCACATATGTGGCATTTTAATTTGATGATTCACAAAAAGTTAGTTAGGAGTTGAAACTCCACCTTACAGTTATTCTCCAGAAATTCTGTGATACAACTATCCTGCTTTGTGCCTCACTTTATACCATGGCTGCTGGTGTTAAGTTTTACCTTGGGCCTCTAGCATAGAAGACCATATTATTTGTACTTGAAGGATTAGACATGAGTTGGAAAAATTTTGTCTCTTGCCGGTCAGCTGCAGAATAAGGTTTTGAGAGACTAAAGCCGCAACTACAGATTTTCTCCAATGAAAGATGGAAACAATTCAAAAATTTTTGGGTGCGACCTGTGATGACTGTGAGAGCCAGGTGCCAAAGCTGAAAGGGCTTTTCTACACTGCAAAAGCTGTTCCTGACTTCCACACCTTGAAATGAATATGTTTGTCCCGAAAGAAGAAAAGACGACTTGGTGTGCCCGAGGAGGTTGTCAGTTCAGCGCTAAGACCCAGTCGACAGATGTGTGGGCACATCTTACTGAGTCTCCTCTCTGGTACATTATTACATACCTTCACTCTTGCCAGTTGGCTGTGATGCCTGTGTTTTCACTAGTAGTGCATTCAGGTACTTGACTGCATTGAGATTATGCCTAGATCCTAGGCTTTGCAGGGAAAATTGGTCCAGTTCCAGCTGCAGCTGGCTCTTGTGTAAATAAAGAACTATACCAAACACCAGACAACTGAATACCTCCCTGCTTTGCACCGGTAAATTCCTGGCAATGAAGTTCCTATTTCATTTAGTGAAATAGCTCCTATCTCTGCAGTTACCGTGCTCTGCTGCTAAACTACTCTGGTTTTCCCTTCTGCTCCACAGCTCCTTTTAAACTGCAGTATTACTCAAGCTCTGCAACAGGAGACAAGGCATCTAACAACAAATCTGTTTTTATTTGTCTTCCTATCAAATTCCCCTAAATCAGACTGTGACCAGACATGGAGTGGAAGTACCCCAACCTTTTATAGCACTCGCTCTGTGAAATAGGGAGGAGGCAAACTCCAGCTCTAAATCTTCCTGGTGCCACCCTTAATGACAGGGAGAGCAGGGTGCCAAAGTCTATTATGTGCTGAAAGGCCCCTAAGTGTTATTGTAAAGGGCTTCTGCAGACCCACCATACATTTTCATCTGAAGGTTTTTAGGCTTGCACTGCATGGGAAGAAGCTGGTGTGGAGTATTTGTAGTGTGTACCTGCCGTATTTTATAGTAAAGAGCTCTTTCTGAGCCGCTCTCCTTTTTAATTATATCTTAAAATGGTATTAAATGTTGGCTCTGTTCATGCCAATTGCTGTTTGGTTGTAATCACTGCAAGAGCTCTTGCTTGTTGGGACATCAATTTTCTTTTTGTCGATGCTTTGCTTTTATGTTTGGACGGGAATTTGAAAGCATATAGGCTGAAGCAGAAAATATTGCTGAGGCACACAGAATGATAAATTTCCCTTCTGATACAGGAGAGTCTAAGGAGGAATATATGTTTTGTTCCTTTTAAAAAGTTTTCCTTGCCAGATGATGTTTTGAGGGGGGGGAGAACAAATTTGTACTTTTATGTGGTGGGGGAGAGGAGGGCGTATGTGTGCGTTTGTTTTTTCTGCCTCTTAAAGTCTACCTTAAAGTGGATATTTTATTACCTGCTTCTCCTGACTTACGTATATTGGTAATTGAAGGAGAGTGCTGAACTGCTGGCCTAGTGCATTATTTGTGTTTTCTGAGTCTCTGGGATCTTGAAGGAGGTGATTATCCCAACAGCTGCCTCTTGGGAAATGTGAGGGGAGAGGGGAAATTGCCTAGTTGGGTAGATGGGCTCACCTCTGAAAGGTCATGAAGAGAACGAAATGCTGATGTATTGATACCTTGTGGACCCTTTCTTCCCAGCTTGACACAAAAGGTAGCTTTAAATCGAAAGAAGACTGTGGAATTGCACAAAATAGTTCACAGGTATTTCTGATCTTCTTGCCCAGACAGCCAGCGTTCGCTTCTGTAAATCACTTCTTCCTTTTTCTGGTGTGACTTCTTTTCATTCTTTCTACAAATGTGCAAGAGGAAAGCCATTTACTGTAATCAGCTTATCTTGCTTAGCCTTTAAGAATGTTAATTTTGCAATATTAAATCTGAATATTGTACTAGGATCATTCTTATTGGTGACCTTTTGCCTGCTTGACTAACGTAGATATCACGAAAGCTGCAGTGGGGCCCTGTAGCACAGGGATGATAGCTTCTAATGGGGATTATGCATGAGCTAATAGGTTTCTTGGTATCTTTGAGGTTTCTGAGAGCATCCCTCTCAACTTATTCAATAATTTGCAGCCCAGTATTATCCTCTTGTCTTTCAGCTTGAATTATGCACTCATAATGTACCTTCAATCACAGAAATATCTTGGATATTTTTTCCTCAAAATGTATATGTTTTTTCCTTTTTTGAGTCTGGACATAGTTATATCTGTACTGAATTTAAGCAAACTTAGTATGTGCTCTGTAATAAAGTCTGCATCAGAGCATAGGTCTTTCATTTGCAGGAGTTGAATCTGTAATTTTAGTTGACTGTTTTAATTTGCACTCATGTTTTACCCTCTCCTGTCCCACTCAGGTGTGGGCCATGGAGATTACCTTTGTTTTCTTGCCACCTCATGTGTGCTTGGCTGCATAGTAGTACACTTTCAGGAGGAAGTATGACCCCACTTAAGATGCTTCAACAGCCTAGTAGGCAGAACAGTCAGGTTTGAACCCTCCTTCTATGTTCATTGGCGAATGCCCTAACCACAGGACTATTGTATAAAGAGTTCCTTCAGGTGTTTGTGCTCAGGGTGGAAGGAAAGTGATGACCAAGAGCTTTAGAGAAGGGATGATTTCTCTTCTCTCTGAACTCTTGCTTCACTTAAAACATGCATCTCAGCTTCATACTAGGGTGCAGTGGCAGAACGTGATTGTCAGACTCAGAAAGAGCATGAATGTTTCACCCAGTGCTTTTGTCCTTATACTTGAGGTTTTGCTCCTCAAAGTCAAATGGCAGTTTGTTTCCACAAAACCAAGGACTCAAATATCTGAATAAAAAAATGTGAAAGGATGATGAAGGGAGGAAGAGACATCTTCTAAAAGAACATTATTTTCCTGTTTATTCAGAGAGAGGCAGGCAGTAGTCAGGATGTAGAAAATAAGATCTCCATAGAATTATCACAGGGATGGCCTCTAAAACAAAACATTCAGGAATAACTGCAAAGTTCAATGTGAAAACTTATTTTGACAAGCTATGCATTTAGCCAATTTAGATTAAACTTTTTTCTTCCTCATGTATATTCTATTACTGAAGAAATTTTAGGAAAGGGGAGCAAGGATGTGTGAAGTATGGTGAACCATAAAGCATCTTGGGATTTCAGTAATTTATGATGAAAACAAATGTGATTGATGGAGTTACATGTCAGCTGTAAGTAAGACCCTAAAGCACCTACTGTAATTTGCTTGGAGACAGCCAGCTACAATGCACCTTGATCACATCTTGATAACATGTGGCCAGCAGTGAAGAAAACAGCCCCCATTTATTCACAAATTTGTGCCTGGAACAGCTTTCATGTAAATCATTTCACTATTTATTTCAGTTCAGGTTGGTTAACAAGTTTACTTTTTATTGATTTAAAGGGCACAATTGACGTTTTAGCTGCAAAAATATGAGAAGCATGTTAAGTGCTGGTTGCTTGTTTCCATTAGCCCTCAGGAACAATACAGGGATCTTGATGCTTTTTACTGAGGTCAGTGTTTAGCGTAAGCCACTTTCAGCAGAGCATCTACCCTGGACTTTCTACTGAGCAACTGTGTAGGTTCTGTACATCTAATTCTAATAAAATTAACGGAGCTGTATAATTTTACAGTAGTTTAGGATTTGTCCTATTTGCTACCTGCAGTCACTTCTGCCCATCTTCCAAAAAAGCAGATTAAACATTTCCTAGAGTCCAGTAGATTGTTGTCAAACAGTGGAGTGGAAAAGATGTTTTGAGGTTTTTCCTTTAAACATCTCCAAATCAAAATAATAAATTTTCCTCTATCAAAAATGAAAGCAAAAGCCTTCTTGACTGCTACTACTCCATCTGCTGCAGGCTTTGAGTTAGTTGTAAAACTTAAAGCTTTCAAGATTTCCTCTCCAGTTTCTTAATACAGTTTGCTTAATGTATCAAGAACAAGTTCTGCTTACATAGTGCAATGTGCATTGTAACATATTTTAGCAAATAAATTTTACTGTGAGAAGTGGAAAGCTATAAGACTCTTTGTGGGCTTATGGTAGAACAGAGAAATCTAAAAAGTATTTGGATGTGCAAGGGCTACAGTGTGATCTATCTCCTTTGTACTGACATTTTTCAGTTTTTATATACTGCTCTAGAATTAGTACACCTGTAGCTGATTTGTGTAATATTTGGCTTAGTGAAATCTTGTATTGACAGAAGTTTTTTCTTTTATTCATTGGTGCTTTTTTATGTTTGCACTTATGTGTGAATTTTTACAGCCAACAGTTGAAATTTATTGTGAAAAAAGCCATTAGCTGGAGATGTGCTTATGTTTCCATTTCTGAAAGAAAAAGAATATTTGAAAATTGTCATCCCCCTTTTCCCAGCTGTGGACATCCAAACAATAGTAAGGTAAAGTTCAAACAGCATTGGCACTTAGGCCTTCTGCAGCCCTGGTCCCACTCTGACACCACACAGCACCTGGAGCAGCAGCAACAACTGCAGACTGCATTGATCCCTGCACTCCATGTGTGACTTTTCTCGCAGGGCCAGGATGTTGTCCAAGCTCCTGGAGTCTGTTCTATTCATACCACCAAATTAGATGAGCTGTGTGAGGAAAGAGGCTCCTTTATCTTAATTGTTTCCTTTGTGTGTTGTCATTATGGCATTCCAGTCTGTTTATAATTGTAAAGTGTCATTTTTCCTCTGTAGGACCCCACTTTATATAGCGTGTAGGGGTGAGTGTGCAATATGGTATAATTCAATTTGTAGAAGTAGCTGTAAAACTGGTGCGTCCTGTCTACAAGTGCTGATATAGAAACCTAAATAATGGTCTCATGTGCCTTGCTCTGGGTTTTGGGTTTTTTTCATGTTGTGTAAAGGTGTTAGCTATAAATCAGCAAGAACTATGGAAGCCAAAAGTGCTCTACTGATTTACAGATAGCTGCTTCCCAGGGCAAAATGGAAAGTAAATAGACCATTGTCACCTCCCAGCAAATTTTGACAAGTGTGATAAGCAGTTTCCACGCACCGTAACTCTGTTACTAACTCTACTACCAAAGCTAATTTTGTTGTATATGATTAGTATATACACATATAGAACTAGTGTACAGTTTGTGTACCAAAATCAATATATACATGGGGAAAATTATTCATGTAATTATAAAATAATTTGCTAAATAGTTGAGTCTCTACATTGACATATAGTTCATATAGATACTGATTGTGAATGTTTCAGGGTAAAGGTGCAAACCTGCAGAAAGCTTCATAATTAATCTCTCGCCGATACTTTTGAGCTCCTCTCTTGTTGATCAAATCTTTCTGACATGACATTGAACTTACTCTAAATTTTGTATCTGATATATTAGGATTTCAGGGTTTGGTTTAACAGATTTGAGGGTAAAATGAGACATGGAAATGCAACTCTGCCATAGATATGATGTTTAACCTTTGACTTCTGTGCCTAAGTGTCACAAAATGTGACATGGAACATTATCTGCAGATCCCTGATGGCTCTGACAGAAAATGTGACAAAGCTGAAGTATCATTATCTACATACTACTTTTGTCAGATAATTACTCACAGATTTGTTTATTTGCTGTAATCTCTTTCTGAAGTCATATATACGCTTGGTTTCGATTTTCTTAGTCTTATTTTGTGGTTTCAGATGGTTTTGTTTTTATTGTTTGGAGGAATTAATTTGTATTAGACTTTACTCATTATAAATCACAGATAGCATGCCAGTTCTCGTTCTGTCCCAAAACATCTCTTATCTAGAAAGTATTTTACTACAAAGATGCTATGTAAACTGAGAAAGATTAATTATAATGATGGTGGAGCATAATTGATAGAGTCTCTGTAACTGCTGGTTTCAAATTGACATTTAGGGCATACCAGCAGATCAGCAGCTGTGGATCTAAATGAGTGACTTGGAGCATAAGGCAATACAATGTCAGGAAACTATGGTAGGCTGTGATTATCAATGGGCTTTTGCATTAGTACATATTCCAGACTAACCTGTTATTATTGTGTGTCTAGGTGGACTTGGCTGGTTACAGTCTCATAGAATCATAGAATTTTAGGGGCTGGAATGGACCTGATAGATCACCTAGTTCCAACCCCCCTTGCCATGGGCAGGTACACCTCCCCACTAGACCAGACTGCTCAAGGCGTCATCCAACCCGGCTTTGTCTCAGATGATTCCAGCCGGGTCACAACTTATTTGAGAAGAAACTTATGTAAGTATTTGTCTTTCACTATTCATCTTTCTAAAGATCATCTGGACTGTGGCTTTGCTCCAGAGGAGAGTTTCAAGCACTTTTTTAGGGCCTCATAGATAATAAGGGAGGCAGGAGACAGACTTGGTTTGTGATGTGGGTTTATGAGGTCAGATGAGCCTGGCTCCAAAGTTTGCAGCTCATCTGTACAAGATGTGCCTGTGTGGTGCTGGAAACCTATGTCTGGATTATTTAACACAGTGAATGACCATACTGAACACTTGAAAACAAGAATGGGATCAAGCCAAATGCAGTGATACTTGGAAAGTGTACGCGGTTTAAAACTGTGTAAAGCACCAAGGGTTATATCCTGCTGCTGGGAGGATAGGGCTGTGTTGTGGTCCCTGCCATCCATAAATCAGTTTGTCTTTCCTGAAAAGGAAGTTTGCACTCAAACATCCCATGACTAGAGGCACACTTACAATTCAGCACATGGCTCTGTCAGTGTGGCTACAGCACTGTGCATTTGTTCATTGACAGCAGCTGCCCAACCATGTTCTGCTGACATGGTGGAGTGCTGGAGCCCTTCTAGCTGGCTGTGATTTGAGGTCCCTAAATATGAAAGTAAAAATATTAAACTCATATCCTTAAAGTATACTACTTTCACAGTAGAAGATCTGGCCCTTCTTTGTGTATGTCTTGCATCTGTGCCTGTGTCTAGTCACAACAATTGTATGTTTTCTAGAGTGCATTATTTATCCACAGATTATGTTTTCAATATAAATATTTCTGTTTCCTATTCAGCTCCACTGTTGTTTGTGGTCTACTGTTCTTTGTGATGCCACTTGGCCATAGAACTTTTGTTCACTATATAACTTCATGTGGAACAGATGCATGGACCACATCTATGACAAGTCAGCTGGTGTTTTTGTGGGACCACTAATGCAAAGAGATGCTTTGTACAATAACTGGAAGTAGGAGCAACAGACGTGAGATTCTGTCTCCAGCACGGATGGTATTTAGCTTCCTGCTAAGTTAATAATCTGTCTCTGTAAGGAGGGACATGAGCCATTCTTTCTTTGTCCTATTCTTTTCCCTTCTGTATAATTTCTCTTCCTCTCATTAAGCCACTGAGTTAAATTAAGAACTAGCTATCAAAGTCATTCATGTTTCCCTTCCAGAGCCCCTTCTGTTAGCATCTCCCATGCCCTACAAATGTAATCTGATGCTGCTTCTTGGTGTGTACTTGCACTCTCCCTCTGCAACTTACCTTTTTATCCTTTCTATATTTAACACATCTATAGCATTTTCTTTACCAGGGAAATCCATCTTCCATGCTCCTATGTCTCCTCAGAGGAAAGTGGATAGTGTGTCCTCGTAACATTGACTTCACCTTTCTGTAAAACTCTTCTGAGTGCTGAAGATGTATTTCCTATTGGCAGCATTGAGCTCTGCTTCTAGTGTATCTCTCAAGCATTCATTTTTTAAGGCTTAATTAAGATCATGTGCAATTGTTGTAGGTGGGTACTACACCCGTATTGTTTGGCTTCCCCTGCTCTCTTCTCTGCTTCCTCTTGGTTACATTCTGTGTATCTCGTCTGGCTCATAGACGTCTCTCCTAGGTCATACTTACTTGTCTCTCCCTCTGACTTTCTTTTGTATTCCAGAATTATCAAAGACAGGAGAAACAATTGTTTAGTGAGGTTAATAATGCCATAAAAAGGACAAAGATCCTGTTGTGTAGGAGGTGTGAGGGGTTTAAAGCTGCCTTCCTGTAGGAAAAGCAGCTGGTAGAAGAAGATGCATGTTGTATGGCTGCTCAATCCCCTGTCATGCTGTAGACTTTAGATTGTACTTAAGCCCAACTCTGCACCTTTTCCTTTCAGGTGTCTTACTGTTATTGCCAGAACAAATTTCCTAGACCAAACAGCAGTTACCAACTCTGCGATCCTCCTAAAGCCCTTCTTAGCTTTTCATATGCAGCATCTCCGTAAGATTTCTCCAGCTCTGGCACTGAATCCATACTTTTTATGAGCGCTCCCATTCCAGATGGATCCACTGGGGGAAGGTGATCCTTGAGATTTAAGATTATTACTCTTGAATATCAAGTGCTACTTGTACCTACACAGAAAGGATTGCTCTTTGTTTTTTTTTCATTTGCATGTAGTTCATTCTGGGGTAGGTTACTTTATCTCACATTAAAACTATTCAGTGGAATCAATGTGCAGATTCCAACCATCTGTGTCCCTGACAACAGCACACTGGTGTATCTTTCCTTGGACTGATGGTGTCCTGAGGGCAGGAGAAAATGTTGTTTATGATATGAGCTAAACCACAGCCTTTGAAGTGATCATTCAGAAAGTACTGCAGGAAAAAGAAGAGGGAATAAGCCCCAAGTGTAGCATATTAAAAGAATCTGGGGCTTTTGGAAAGCACACTTGCTTTCTGCCCCTTCACTCATCAATAATCAGTGTTTTGAGTCCCTTCTCTGGAAAATTGAATGTCCAGCACTAAAAGAACAGAGTAAGATCACAAATGTAAGCCCACCCTTGTCCATGCTTTCTGTCTGCCTGCCATGCCAGTGGAGAAGTCAAGGCAACTGTGTATTAAGAAACAAATTGGTAATTCTCAATTCAGAGCCCAAGTTTTAGCAGGTCCTAATCTGGAATGTAAAATATGTCAACCTTTGAAATGTCTTGTAAATCATTACACATTCCATTCTTGTGATGGAAAGTGGCATCTTTCACCTGATGCTGACTTGCAAGGGACTGCTTCACCTGTTAGGTATGTTGTAAGTGAAGTTTTTTTCAAAGTATGTGCATTTATATGGTGAAATTTGTTACACAATGGATCAGGGCCAAATGCACAAGAGCTATGCTTTACGTGTACCTGTGAGTGTGTGCACATGTGTACTCCTTTGGGCCTTGAGATATCAGGGTAAAGCATCTTCCCTCTCTGATTTTAGATGACTTTTATTTTGAAGACAAGAGATGCATTTTCCATCAATATTTGATTTTTTCACAGTGATGTGTCACCATAATTTTCCTTGACAACAATGTATGGATGCAGATTTCTGTCTTGGTGGGTTGCTCTGTGTGCAGAGATGCTTCCTAATGTTATCCTGTCTTTAATCCGCCAACCTTGACAGGGAAACATCACATTCCTTTTATCTGTCAGAATGAAATCCTCTTCTCTGAAGAGCTCCTGGATTTCAATTTTAGAAGTAAAGATAAAAGCAAAAACAAAGTGGGGGTAGTAATCCAGACCCTTTCTGGCTAGGATTATCGATTACCCAGTCAAATATTGGATAAGATAATTTGACTTTTGTCAGTGAGATGGCATTGCCAAAGCCTTTGGTAACAAAACAATTTATTTTAATTGCCTGAACAGCAGCGGGTGAAAGAATTCCCCAAAATAATATTCTGCCTCTGGTTATTCTGGACTCTAATTTTCTTTTCAGATGTATCACTGTACTGGCACAGCCACATGTCAGCATACTTGCTTTCCTCAGGAATGGTGTGCATCACTTGTTTTGAAAGTGAAAAGCACTTCAGTGCTTTTGAGTGTATTGTAAACATCAAAAAACTGGAACCATTTAATTCATTCCTCCAGTACTTCTGGAAGGCTAAATATTAAAACAAATGATAGTGCTGTTGTGTGTTATTTTATGCCAAATTGCTGTAATTCCATAACAAATTAAGTCTGTGGATACAAACTCCAAGCATGTGCAGTATGAATGCTTTTCCTAAACACCCTTGTTCTTCTTCATCACTTGGAAATTGTGTCAGCATCTGAAAAGGCTCTCTGTAAGTAACTAGATTCTGAACTCACTTCAGCTGGTTGTTGTACTTGCTCTACTTGAAGTGGAATACCTCCTTCAGCTAGAAAAACTTCTTCCCTGTTAAATACTGTTGTCAGTCTTTGTTTTGCTGGAGCATGGAGGAATTTCTTCCAGAGTGGGCTTGAATAAAAATGGCATGCGCTCAGCCAGTTTGTCATGCTTTGTACTTTTATTATCTGATCTGCTTACCATACAGAATTAAACATTTTGCTCACCCAATCAACATATGCTGTCACAGTAAACCTCAGGGTGAAGTGATACTCTAGAGACAGTGGGGTTTGGATGTTGGTAATTGGAAGCAGAATCAGGTCCTTGACTTTCTACAGCAATTTGCAGTGACTCCATGTCAGAAACAGTTAGTATGGACTTTTTGAAGAGATCCAGCATGTGTGCAGAACCTCTAATGCAAGATTCTTCATAGACTTATGCAAGTAGAAGCTGAATTTGATTGAGACTTGTGCAGTCGTGTGAATGAAACCCAAAGATGTGACTAGCATTCTGGAGGGCAACATAGCATGCTCTGTTTTGAAGCTGTATAATCCAGTCTCACATCTGACATTAGTTACTGCTGGGACAAGAACACTCTGTTCAGGACACATGTGCAGCCAGCCACAGCTCAGGAATAGCACATGCATAGTGGGGGTTAGAACCCATCAGGTTTCAAACTCTACTGAAGAGTGAGCATTCTTCATTCTTTCTAGTATTTGCAGAAGCTGAGTCCACTCAGCATCTCACTGCTATTGTTTCACATAAAATATCATAAATTGATAATTTTCCTTGTGTTGCTGATTTGTAGCTCCTGGTGTTAGTGTATCCCTAGCAACATAGGCTTCACTTATACATGTTGGGAAGTCTGCCTTTTTGCAAGGTCCTGAACATCTCTAAAAATTCATATCAGAGAAATGCTAGCTATGCTCCATTTGTTTCTTAGCAATCTTTAATTTTAAATCACCCTGAAGTCTTTACACAACCTAATAAACTCAAGCCTCAGGACACATGATATAAATTGGGGATTATAAAATCATTCTGCAGAACTGGTGCTCTTACATTCTTGATGTGTTTTTTCCCATAGAAATTCCACTTTGGTCTTTGCAGTGGAGTCTCTCTATGACACCACTTGCTTTCACTCCAAATCACACTTCGTGCTTGTAAAGTTTAGCCAGATCATTTAACACCAGTTACATCCTGAGTAACTGTTAGGAATCATATTGTGTTTTCAGGATGAGAGGCCTGAAATAAAACCAGCTAGTAGCAGGGTACCAAACAGCACTAGGAATGGCAAACAATGCAGTAGCATTATAGATACTTTTATCTGTATGTTCTGGAATCTCCAGATTCCTTCACAGATTTTTGTAGTGCATTTCCTTCGTAATAAAGCCTTCTTATGTAGTCACACTTAAAAAGCATTTGGCTGAAAATTTAGTGATGTCTAATAACCGTACAATTAAACTCCTTTTGTACATTTGAATGATGCCTCTTTTGTATAGAGGGTGTTGAAAGGTATAGTGATCATTCTTCTCTTACTCAATTACCTTTATCTTTAAAATCTCCAGTTTGCTTTTTCAGATCTTCAAAAATGGTGGTATAAAATCCATATCCTAATCAGACTAGATAATTATGCTTGCAGAGGCCTATTCAGAGTTAGCTGTCTGTACATGACTGAGTCTGCACTGAAGCAGGGATGAATCTGCACATAATTGTTCACCTAAACAATAGCAGAGTATTACTGGGGAATGTTTAATTCAAATGTAGCAATCTATAGTACATCAAAGTTTGATTTAGAGTAAGAGTTAATGTTGAGGCCTTTTGAAGGTAGCTAATACAAAAGAACTTTAATTTTGAAAAGTCTCAGTATTAATTCCAGCATCTGTCTTGGGAGGAGAAACAGCAGGAGTCAACCAGGGATAATCTTAGCTGAGTAAAAATTAAAATATTTGCAGTGTTCCATTGTCCTTGTTCCTCTGCAAGTACAATAAAAAAGGCAATATAGCAATAAAGTAGAAGGAAGGAAAGGAAGAGAGGAAGCAATATCTGCTGACCACTGGTCCTTGCAATCCTCAGGCATTCCTCAGGCTCCTTTCCCAGAGCAGTGGACCCACCTGGCTATGCACTCACCTCTAAAGACCTGTGAGACAGGCCTGGCACATTTACCCTTCAGAAGAATTCTTTCCTAAAAAATACACTAGATTAAAACAGGTTTGTGTGAAAAGGGCTGTTACTAAACCTTTACATGAGGTGCAATGAGACTTCTTCTTTCTGTCTGCTCTGTACTGTAGCTGCATTTCCAGCATTTTCTCCTTCCCCACTTTTCTTTTTCTTTCCCTTCCCTGTTATAACATTCACCTTGTCCCCTAAAGATCCCAGCCCTCTCCCCCCCAAACCCCTCCCTAGTTGAAAAGACCCATGGCAGAAACTGTATGATCTACATTTATGTTGATTGCATTTCTGTTAAATGATGTTTTAACTGCATTGGTTTATTATTTAATGCTAAAAAGTATTTAAACAAAATGCTTGGAAAATTCTGCTCAAAATACAGTAATACTTTACCACCCTTCCTTTCTTTGTATTTTCTGTGGAGAGGCATAGCCAAATAAAGGTTGTTTAAAATGATGTTAAATGGTTCTTGGCATCTCAAGAATAACTGGCTGTTAAAGCATTCAGCCTGTTTTCTGTATCAGTTTGCTGTTACCCTCTGAACTGATCTCCTCTCTAGCTTGTCACTTCTGTTGGATCTTGATGAACAAGGGCAAAAGAGTGACATGAGCTCAACTCCAAGCTCAAGTCTGATATGTACAGAGGTATCCTTCCCTACCCTGAAATCATTTGAAGTCCTCTTGCACATTATTAATGCTTGTCTCCTTACACCTTTTTGCCTAAATCTAAAAGGTACTATGATATTTAATGGTGGTTTATCATGTGCTTTGAGCACTTGGATGGGTAGACCCAAGGTGAAAATGTGTTATTCATGCCATGTCTGAAGTTTGCCAAAGTGCACTGATTGTATATCAGCTAAGAAGATGACTCTTACTCAACTCACATTTGTGCTGTTACTGTGGTGTAGAAGCCTGAGGCAGGGTCTGGCCAGGATTTTGTTAGAGATAAAGGAAGGGAAAAAATTGCATTCTTGGACTGCATACCACGAAAAAAACCATGTAAGACATATAGATGTCTTTTAAGCACTTTAATGGAACATTTCAGGTTTCCCAAATACTTAACCCTCTGCCAAGGTGGGTCAAAGCAGGTTCCTGAGTTTCACAGCCCAGGCAGAGAACCTACTCCGTTATGCACACTGGAGCAGGAAGCCAGGTATGTGAAAGGCTTCCTGGCTGCTGTGGAGATGAAAAAGACAATTTGTGTTAGTTGCAAAGAAAATAGGGCCAACCAATAGCTCATAGTACAGCTGACCTTGTCCAAGCTTCAGTAAAAACTTCTCTGCCATAAATATTTTTTTGGTAATTTATATACGCAGATAACATTAAGCCATGTCCAGATTACCCAGGCTGTAGACGAACACTTGTGAGCACAGAGGTGATACTTTGTGCTGTTTCCAGTGCTAGCTGGGGAGTGCTGTACTACATGCACTTCCAGAGCCAAGCCAGCTCTAGTTCAGGGAACTCTATAGTTTGTAATCTGCAGTATTACTGGGCTTACATTTCCCTGGAATATCTTCAGGTGTTTTGAGGTTTTGTTTTGGGTGTGAGTGTTTGTGGGTTTTTGTCATTGTTCTGGTTTTTTGTTTGTTTGGTGGGGGAGTTGTTTGGGGTTTTTTACAGCTCAGGTTTTGCATCTTTTGTAGTCTGGGTTTTTCCCCCTTCACCACCTTCCTTTTCACCCCTGCTCTTCCCATTCCTATGGAAAAACTCACATTGTCTAAACCATTAATGATTAGGGAAAAAAGTTACCTTTGAGTTTGCGAACTCTTAATGCATCAGAATTGGTCCTCACCATTTAGGTTGTTTCTGCTGTTCATTTGTGCTGGGTGGCAGAGACCAAAGGGCTCTCCAGTGTGTGTGTTGTGTCTTGTACAATTAGTCAAGTGTCCCTGAACAACATCTTCCATGTGCACTCTTAGTTGCTTCTGCTGAAAGCATCTGAGAGGGTTTTTTTTTATCATTTAAAGCCCTAGTTCCAAGTGGCTGGAACCTGTTTTTGCCTTTGCAGTCTGGAGCAATATAGCAAGGCAAAACATCATTTTTGCCAATGCAAAAGTAGGAAGCCCATCTCACTCTAAGTATTTGACAGGTTATGTTTGCATGGTTCTTGTTTGTAATGCGTTCAACCCCATTCTAAACTTGTGCTACCAAATCAGTAGCAAGTGTAAATGAATGTAGCCTTTCCAGCTTTGGCAGACACCTAGCAAATGATAGGACCAAGCAGGTAGAAGCTCTGGGATCCAGCCTTTGCTGTTGCTCAGGACTGCTTGAGCACCTTTAAATTTTGTCTCTACTCACACATGTCCTTTTGTCTCAGTCAGTATTTCAGTCATCATTTCCTGTCGTGTATTTGCCTGGGATTCTCTAACCATTCTGTTAGGACCTTCATCTTTCTTTTAAAACATGTTTTGGTACTGCCCGAAGACAACAGTGAATAGGTTTTAAGGGTAACATGATTTGCAACCACACTTCTGTAAAATCTCTAGAGTGATTCCTAACAACCAGTCAAAAAGTATGTCCATTTTCTCATTTCAATAGTCACTTTAAATAGCTTCGACTTCCATGGAACTATTTCAGTGGAAAGTTGGCCCCACACTAGCTTGTGTGGGCGCCTTGTCTGTTTAGGGAAATGAGCATTTTCCCTCCGCAAGGTCCTATGAGACCAGTATTCAGCAGTCAAGTGTGAGTAGAGCTAGAAATAAACAATTTGTCTTTGGTTGACCTGCCCTGTAAGAGGTTGTCAGGGAAAAACTTGTATAGCACAAATTATGTCCTCTTCAGCATCAAAAAGTGTTCTGACCAACTGAAAGAGACCTTCATAAAAATGGGAGAATAATTCCCCATTAAAAAATTTAGCCTTTTATGAATAAAAATGGTTTCTCATTTCTGCAATATTTAATTATTCTGAAATATTGTCTAAATAACTTTAAGAGCTGTTTGTTCACTGAAATTCATGCTGTCTGTTCATTGGGGATTTTTCCCCCTTCATGATTTCTATAAGAAAAATAAACAGAAACAAAGTGAAAGTAAAAGCTAATGGCTAGTAAAGGCACTTAGTTTCTTGTGTGTGATTATTTTTGGTTTTTTTATATAGGCTTCTTTATTCCTGTGAAGAGCAGACATTTTTACATAGTCTTGTTGACATCATATTTACAAGGCCAAATGTGCTGGAAAAAAACCCCCAGATTTACAAATACAGTACCCTGACTTGCAGTTCCTGACAGAAACTCCTCCTGAATAGACTTGCCAGTTGCTTGCTTGGGTCAGACTTCAGGGAACATTGAGCCCTTGGATAATACAACATCATCTTTATCTGAAACTTTTCCACACTCATGCTATTTTACTGCAGGAATTCCCCCTCACAGCTTGGCCAGCTGAAGATGGTTAGTAATATCTGTGCTACTGCAACGCAGACTTTTATAATAGTAGAGATTTAATACATTCGCTTCACTAAACATGATAATTTACTTCTTTGTTTATCTCTTCCATAAGAGAATCTTTTCATTGTTGTAGTGCTTGTGATAGAAATACTTTATGAAAAGACTCAGGTGGTTGCACTGTGCCTCTTGTTTCCAGGTGCAAGAGGGTATATTTCAATAGGAAGTCTCAAGACCATGTTTTTCTGTAGTTGCAACACTTCATCTGTGCTGCATGCACTGCTGACTCACTTGAAGGTTTCAATAGTGATCTCTCATCAGGCATTAACACAAACAAGATTATGGGGTCTAAAACTCAGAGTAATTTTTTTCTTATCTTGGCAAAAGCATTTAATCTTATCTGGCAATCTGCATTTTAGTGTTGCTTTGAAAAACTGTGTTGGGAAGAATGCAGGGCAACTGCTAAAAGGTAGCTACTATAAAATATATTGAAACTATATATTGGTTCAGGGTGCTGAAAGAGTAGGGGACATGAAACAGGAAAAGAATATCAGTATTTTAAGTGTGTGGCTGTTAAGAAAGTACAGGTGTATATGCCTGTGTTCAAGCCTGTGTCTTTGTGTGCTTTGTCCTGTGTGGCTTTGTCACCCATGAATAATATTGGTGAGTGATGTGGGCAGTGCTGTATGTGGGATTGGAGTTACAGCTGCCTCATCTCTTAACTCCTCCTTTCCCTCCTCTTTCCATTTAAAACAGATCTGCATCTATCCCTCACACATATTTCAAAGGTGACTAAAATGGCTCACTAGTCTGTTTTCTTACAGAAACTTTGCAGGTCTGAATCAATTGTTGCATAATAATAATTTCAGTAAGTAACAGCTGCAGTGTGGGGATCAAAATTCATGTTGTGAGCTCCAGCATACCTTCACTATACCTTCAGACTGAGCAAATATTGCTGTAATTGCTTTACAGAGCAAGCTGAAATAGAGGTAATTGAAGCAGTTTGCTAGAAGTTATCACAAAAGGAGTTTCTGGGCTTGGGTAGAGATTTACCATATCACCCTTTTCTTAGGCACATATTGTAACTGCAAAGTTGAAAATTAAAGAAATTCCCACCTGACCTGCTGGCCTGATAATAAGTGTGACTGAGATTTAAATCTAGTTTCCTCATTCTCTTGAACAAGCAAATGTTATATAAGATTAAACTTGGATGGAAAGTCTTGATTCTGGCTATTGAAATTATTAGATGAAACATAATCAGTTTCAGTGGCGAGAAATAAGTGGGCCCTGTGCACTTAAAATCACCTGAGTCAGCCTAGCAGGCATCCCCTTGTCACGAGGATGTTTGCTTCTGGCTGGGGCTGTACCTCTGAGTCTGTTTCTGTCCAGTGTCAGCCTCTGCTAGCTCTGATCTCGCTGAGCTTTCTCCTCACCATCTGTGTCTCAGCCATGCCTCTGTCTTGCATCTTCCACTTCGATTGACTCGATTCTTTCACTCTCTTTCTGCCTTTCCATTTGTTTCTTCCCAGTTAACATTACCTCCTTCTAACTGCACGTTCATACAGGAAAAGAAAACCATATATCTATTGTGATATTTGAGGTCAATGTATACTTTATGTTGGAGAAACTTCCAAAAGTGCCTCTTCCTGTCTCCTTTTTCATCTCTATAATAAGTGGCCAGTAGAATCTACTGCAACGGTCATAATAGATAATATCTTCTATTATCCATTGTTTCAAAGCAAAAGATTGGATTGTTAACCTATGAAAAGCAACATTATGGTTGCCTCAATCTTTTCCAGATATACCACTACAGTGTGTTTTCATGAATTCCAGATAATTTGGAGTAGCCAGAGAAACTACATTTATTTGAAAATGGCGAAGGCTTTTCTTTTCCCTTGTGCAATCTCTAAAAAAACCCCCCAGTTTTTAAGCACCAACTGAAATTACTTTGTAATGCATATAATCTTGAATATAAATTCAAATCAATGATACTAAAATTCAAATTTAAGATCTGCTTAATCAGCATCTAAAAATGCATGGTACTTTGTGTGAAACCCAGAATCAGTCCCTGAAGAAAAGCATCTTCACTTCTTTGTAAGCGGACTCCAACTTCAGCCTTTCACTGAGGAGGTATATACAAGCTTATGATTGCCCTTACCTCCAATTATTTATAAACAGAGACTCAGGATGCAAAACTGTAGACTGGAAGAATCCTTCATTTAATTATGTGAAGCCATTTGATTTTTATGTTTTGGTTCCATTCCAGATGCTTATTTTCTCTCCTACTCTGTGCGTGCATGTAACACATAACATTACAACCTAAAGTTTAGCTGCTTTGTGCCTTTTTACTTCATAACCTTTTATAGGGCTTTGCAAATTAAAATTGGTGATTAAAACAGACAAGTTTCTTTAACACAAATTATAGCCTATCTTAGAATGCATGATCTCTTTCATAGCCATTACTGTGACTAAGTGGGTTGTGTGGCAGGAGACTCAAGACTCTAGCTTAATAAATCATTGCCCGCTTGGTCAGTTTTAGGCATGAAAGAACAAAAGCATAATATAATTTCTGGTTCAACTAAAGGATTATCAAGAAAGATTTGTGAGTTGTGTGCAACCTCCTAACCTTCTGGGAAAGAAGGCATTCTAGGACTCACTTATCTTCCCGTGAATAAATAAAACAGTCTTGCCAATTAAAAATCCTTTATTGATAACCTGCAGATTTATTTTGTGCTATAGCTAGAACGTGGGCACCACAAGACAAAGTTTAATTCAATTGTGTAGATCTCCCAGTGGGAGGCAAGCAATGTGTCAAAGAGCCCTTGCTTGCTTTGAGAACGTGAGGTATTGGAAACTGAATACAACTTCCCAGTCTGGATAACCTTCCGATAGGCTGTGAAACCACCTTAGTAAGAAAACAAACTTACAGAAATTATAATAGACATTCAGCTGAGTGTTTTAGTTTCAAAAATAGAAAATATTTATGCAAAACTGAATGGGAATCTCCTTAGAAGTTAAATTAGGATCTTGAATACATGCAGATGAATGAGTATGGTTTAATCACAGATGAATGAAGTTTAACTTATTTAAATGGCACTCCGTCTCCACTTCTAATTGTACCATATGGTATCACCTAATAAGAGCCAAGTGCAGATGCCAGTTACATCACAGTATGATATATTATAAAGCAATCAAATTTGAAGTGAAGATTTATGATGGAACTCTCCTTTGTTAAAATCAAGCAAACAAAAAAGCCTTCGATCTATTACAGTCACTGAATAGGCCTCTGTCTTTAAGCTCCTGTTCCAAAGACTTGTTCCTTCATGTGCATCTTGCACCCCTAGGAAGCCTCATAAGGGGCTAAGAGCTGAAGGAATGGTTCCAGAGGTTAGGCCTACATTTATGCTGTGACCAAAATACTTTTCTCAGGACAGACAAAGTGGCAAGATCCTGAGTGAACTGAGGGGCTGCTCCCTGCTGGTGTGCAGCTGACGGAGGTGGAGCGTGGCAAGATCCTGAGTGAACTGAGGGGTTGCTCCCTGCTGGTGTGCAGCTGATGGAGGTGGAGTGCCCAATATCCTGATACTTATGGTAAGTGCATTTAGGCACCCTCATTTTGGGATTATCGCTGATTTTCTCTCCTCTACCCAGACACCTATTGCTTGGTACATGTTAAGGAAGTGGAAGAGATCATTCCACTCATGTAATTTTTAACTGTATGTAACCCATGGTAGAGAGTTTTGTTGGTGTTGTGGGCACCAGGCTTGAACACATGACTGAATATTTTTAAGAAGATACTGAATCCCAAAGATCCCAAAAGTGATGGAGAATCCTTTGCCTACTTTCACCTTTGGGTAATACTATGTGGTTCTAGGAAACTTTGACAAACTTGAAAATTAAATTAGGTGTCATTAAGCTTCCTTAGGCTGCCTGTGTGTACGTCATCATTAAAAATGAATAACTCAATAAGGCAGTGTTTTTTTCCTACATTGTCTTCTCATTATTTACATCCAGAATTCACAGCTGTATTTCAGTCAGTCACAGTAACTCCTCAGAAGCTACAAAACTGTCATTTCTTTCTCTGCTTTGTTACAGGACAGGTGGTGAAATTCACATTGTTTTTATTTTGCTTTTTGTTATGGAGCAAAAAGTCAGCACAGCTCTCTGTTTATTTCCTTTTTAATATCTCTGAATGATTACTGAAACCTTTAGGGATACCAGAAATAATGACAAAGCATTTGCACTTATTCCTGTGGTCAGAGAGAAGGCATTATAGTTGATGTTAATTTGCTTGAGATGGTAAAAAACTCAGAATAACATGGTAACACATTCAGTTTAAGAAATAGCTCGCTGGAAAGAATTTCCAATACGTTTGAGTCATCTATTCAGTCAATTGAAGAATTGCTCTTTAGAAAAGCTAATCCGATATTATTTGAAACAATTTATCATTCAATATCAAAGCAATATCCTGCTGGAACACCAGGAGAACATCAGCATCCATCTGCAAACAGAAGGATTCAAACAGTAATTTCTGCCATTGCCAGTTAGGGAAGCTTTAAAATAACAGTCACCAGGAATAATCTGCAGGTGAAGAAATTGCAACACATGTGCATTCTGACTGTCATTTGACCTGTGTGCAAGCATGTAAATCTCCTATTATTCCCAAACTGAATAATCCTTGGATAAAACCAAAGCCATCAAGCGGAAATAATAGTCAGAAGTATGTAGCACTGACAGTGCACAGAGCTCGTTCTTCTTCTCTGGCTTTTGTTGCACGGCTTGCTGAGCGAGGGGTGAAATAAAACAGTTCCATGAGAGTGTGTGAATCTTCAAGTACAACAGAATGATCTGTCCAGACTGAAAATACAGGGCAAGATGAAACAGGAGGAAGATTAGGGTGGATGTGCAGGGTCTGAGACAACACAGCGACAACACTTTTCTCCTGCTGAGGAGAAGTGTATGGGTTTGATCAGATGGGTTAAGCTCTGAACTGAAGGATTCCTAGTTCCTCCTCATGTCTGCCTTTGGAGACCAGGATATTCACAAAGCTATATTGTTACAAAAGTAAAGCAGTGCCCTGGCAAACTCATGCCATACGTGACATGAAACAGATCCTCCCGAGTGGAACACAGCATATATTTTCCTTTCAGATTTACCCAAAAAGAATTTTCATTGTTCCTAATAATTTAATCCAGGTTCCCTACTCTCTCTGCATGTAATTTACACAAGTAGTTCAATGTACAAATTCATTTGTCTACTTTCTTTTGATGTTAAAAATTTCAGGGAAATGATTGGAGAAAGTTAAGCATAATTATTGTTCAGACTTTGGTCTGCCTCCTGAGACTTCCCTCTTTGGGAAAATTCTCACAATGATTTTTCTGATACCTCTCTCTGAGGCTTCTGCTGTAGGACTTTTGTTCCCTGGCCTATCCAGGCTCCTCACAGAGTCAGTGGAGCGAAAGAAATTTTTCCAGAGGGGGAAATTGAAGCATCTTCATGATCATTTATGGTGTTCCTCCTTTAAATTACCCTCTCCAGAGACTGGTCTCTTCCGTTTGTTATAGGTGGTGTATAAAACTTGTGTTGAAAAAAACAGTATCATATCCCTGGGAAATTTTTGCATAGCCAATGCAGTTTTAGGTTTGCTCTCTTATAAGTTGATTCAGTTGCATCTTGCCAGCTCTAGCTGGGGCTATCCCTGGGAATGAGTGTAAGTAGTCCGAAAAACCACAGGGAGCTCTGTCAGGTGGGGTTGCCCGTTGGAAATCTCTTATTTAGGCAGCAAGGTGATGAGCCTTTGTAAAAGTTTCCATGGCCTGCTGCAGTGAGGAATCCCTAGAACAGCTGAACATGCCCATTGGAAATCTCTTATTTAGGCAGCAAGGTGATGAGCCTTTGTAAAAGTTTCCATGGCCTGCTGCAGTGAGGAATCCCTAGAACAGCTGTATCACATAAGAAGCCAATGATCCACAGTTAGAGGTGTTTGGTCTGTATTTTTGTGGGGCTGTAGCCATGCTTGTGGATGAAAAAAGGCCTGCTGCCTGAAGGAGGTCCTGGTTAAAGGACATTTGCCT
>NW_008687697.1:41855-61652 GCF_000695815.1 Acanthisitta chloris | reverse complement strand
TGCTGAAAGTGCTAGCTCATCAAGAGTAAAAGCTTCAAGATGTGTCCTAAAGTAAGAGGAGGGCATTATTAGTTTGGATATTTTTTAACAAGAAGGGAGCTGCCAGTTTCAGGTTAGCAGATTCTGATTAAATCACTCAGAGCTGAATTTTGAGGCAACTGGAGCAGATGTCTAAATGTCACTGCAATCATGCTGTCTCCCAAACTATAACAACTCCACAGCAGGCAGAACTGTGGTTTGTGGTTACCTCAGCAGACTCCTGGGCTGGAAGAGGTTCAGGCAACTTGTGGCTATGTGGGCCCCTGCCTTCCCATTGAGCCTCCTACAGAAGTTGTGTTTCAGCTGCCTGAATGCTGTGCCTGCTGTATCCAGATAGAAGAACAGAGTCCTTGTGCCTGCAAAACCTGTATAACGAGCATTGTGCTGCCTGGCTGACTTCTCCCTTCCAGTTCATAACAAGTATCTCTGGTAAAGTCATTTTCCTCTCATCACCCTGATGCTGTCACACCCACACCCTAATTGGAGCACCTTCCCATCATCTACCATGTCACCCTTATCACCAAAGCAATCCTCCATCTAGACTCAATGCTTTCCACACAGCCCATTCCCCATGCACTGATCTGTCCTCTCTCTCTAAACCTCTTGTCTGTATGCACAGCTTAAAAATTTCTGCTCTTCTGTCACCAAAATTGAAGCAACCTCATATACCATTTTAAGATACAGGCAACAAATTCTCAAAGAGAAGGGGATAATTTGTATAGTTTGGGAAAATCCATGAGTTTTGGGTTAGTCTGGGAAGTTTACTGACAATAATAAATGTGTCAGTTGAATCTCACAGAGCATCTCATCTCACTCAAAATTCAGATTTTCTCCTATGCATATATCTGCTTTTTTTTACTGTTTACAACCACCAGGTATTGAAATCTGTAATTGGTTTTAGAGAAGACAATTTGTTTCCAGATTTAAATCAGCATTTTAAAATCCACTGATAGAAACTTTGTTCTTGGACGAAGAGAACACACCAGTGCAAAAGTACCTTTCCTCCTGATAGATCAAAAATGGATTTTTTTTTTTCTATTCTGAATTATTCCTATTTCACCTATTTCTCTTCCAGATGATTTTAGTTTCAAAATTACCCACCAATCCCTTCTCTACACATCACACAACTAGAACATTTAAATTGACTGTTGCATGGTCATCAATAGAACAAAAAATGTAATGTGTGTCTCTGCATTACCATAAACTGAGAACTCTTTGCAAGACTTGTTAAAATTGTTTTGAGGAACATTTCCCACTATTTGATCTGGTTTTGTTCAGTATCTGAGTCATGGATAAGTAAATTTTATTTTCTTTACACAGATGTTTTATCTGCCACATACAATGCCAATCATATTAGGTAATTCCAGGTGATCTTGTCAGTTTGTTCTATATAAGTCTTTACAGGACAGGCAACCCATATGGACATAGTGCAGGAAATTCATTTGTCTTCTGTTCATTGTCATGCCTGGCTGTCACAGAAAAACATTTCTCACAGTACCATATGTGCTAGACCTATTATTCTGGTCTATGCTATATCACATATATTTTATGTTGACTGATGCTTGGTTTTCACATTTTAGATCAAGAGAAGTGACTCTGTAACACGTTCTGAAGGTGTTTATCAAATCCACAGCTCTTTTCACACTATATTCCAAAGAAATGAAAATGAATGCTGTTGGTGTGCAGTCTGAGACTGGACATTATCATTGATACAGGTATTGCAACAATAGTTTGTTCATTTTAGGAGGAAAAGGAAGTTTGTGAAGTGTGAAACAAGTTCATCCTCTCTATGTATTATGTGGGCTGAACCTAATTCTCTGGAAAGTATGTTAGGAAGAGATGGATCACCTGCAGTTTGCGTTGACTTGAGCTGCACATAGACAAGATGTTTAAGGGCAGGACTTGACACACTACCTGTAGAAATGACAGTAAGATTATGTTTAAGTGTTAGCTTTCACAGTGCATCACAAACAAATTTCATAAGTCCTGGAAAGTGGCATTCAGCCAGCTCAGGTTCCTGCACAGGCATTAATCTCACTAGGTGACTCTTCTGTGAATGGAGACTCTTACTGATTATGTGATTCAATGTTTGAGTGGCAGAACTAGGCCCTAAGAGAGAAATGTTGTCAGCTGATGCTTCAAATGGTTGTCTCTATACCCTGTGTCACTTCATCATCAGGGTATTTTGTCATCTTCAAATCATGTGTTAAAAACCCCCACTTGGTTCCTGAGAACTGCTCAGGGCTCAGGTAGCCAGGGTTCCTACTTGAATTTTGCTATTGCAACAACAATTCAGGATAATTGAGATGATGGGGGGGAAAAAAATCTTAGCCTCAGTATGATTTGTAACATTTGCACTGGATGAACTACAGGCCTTTGAAAGAGAAGCTTGTTTTGCTTTAGCATAGTCCTTTGATGTCACCTGAGCAGGACAGCAGCATCCTTGCCACTCTTTCTAGCGCTGTATCTGTTTCTAAAAGTTTTTGTGCTCACATACTCCTTTCTGTCCCTTGTGCCCTTTGCACCATTTAGAACTGTGTCAATGAGGTGCCTCAGGAGTAGCTGATTTCAGCCTTTAGTTAGTGCTACCTCCAAGTTACCTTGAAAGCTTCTTGAAAGCTCTTGTCATGATGGATATAAAAGAAACCTCCTTTGATTTTTGAGGTTGCTAGACCTTTCAAGGTTGTTGGAGGGATCTTTTATTTATTCTCCCCTTCACTGCCACCTCCCCCTCTGCTTCTTGCTAAGAAGATCAGGAAGGAGTGTCTTTCTGCTGTGTACAGACATCTAAACTCCCTTCCAGAATCTAGTCCTTCAAATTCTAGCAGCAGTTGGGCAGTGATAGAGACAGATGGGTTTTGATGATTTTTTCAGTCCTTGTTTAGGGCAACAGCTTGCCCTCCTTTCCTCCTCCCTTCTCATGGGTGTAGTTACACTGTGGGTCTTGCTTCTGCAGGGAGTTGTGGCTCCCTCTGGACTGGCTGCCCCCTACATGGCCACAAGAGAGACTCACTTACACTGTGGGTCTTGCTTCTGCAGGGTGTTGTGGCTCCCTCTGGACTGGCTGACCCCTACATGGCCACAAGAGAGACTCATAGGAGAACTGTCTGCAAAGGTGTGCAAGAGAAAATACTCATCTGGCTTGTAAATCCTTTGAAACCCAGTATGTTACAGGCTGAGAGAATATACCGAGTCTTACAGGGTTTTTTAATATGCATGTGCAAACATATGTACCTGTATTGGTCGTGTGATTGTGCTCTTCCCAGGGGATGTGCTACTGTCCCTTGTAAGCTGCATAAGGAGCTAAGTCAGGCTTTGGTCACTCAGCACAGCCATTCTCCTGTCCCTGTGCCTTACAGGAAAGGTCTATGGACAGACCATGCTCCAAGCATTCCTTAGAGAATCAAGTTCCATGGTAAACCCCATCAAGATCTGGTGTTTTAAAAAATATTTGTGCTATGTTTTTTAACTTGCTCAAGTGTCCTGTCAGCCTACAAGCTTGCAGAGGTGATCTGAGTATTCTTGAGTGTCTTGGGAAACCATATTTTTTGTTCTTTTCTCCAGACTTGACCCATTTCTGTTTAGGATGATCACTCCATTTTGCACCAAAACAGAATTTTGGCTGCTGAGGTATATGTCAAACAGGACTGATTGCCTAAAACCAAGAATAAATCCAAAAATTTATCCATATGCAAGAAGCACTCTGCATGGTCTGCTCAGCCCTAGCAATCTGATTACCTTTTCAAACATTTCTTTGCAAGAAGGAAGATAATTTTATTTTTGTCTCCCCTCCCACTTCAAAAATAATGTTCTTTACGGCCTGAGAAGCTGTCATGTATGACAAAGGGCCCAGGTGCATGTCATCAGTGGACATGCTGGGTGGACTTATGCCAAGGAGAAGATATTAAGACCTGTTGTAGAAAGAATAGTCTAAATTTTTTTTCTACATATTTTTTGAGAAAGGATTCTAGCAATTTATTTTACAAGACCTGAACTCACCAGTCCTACTGGCAAATATGAGTTTTATTGCCCAGTGTGGGAACATAGGTATCATGTTAACAAACCAACCATGGCACATCTTTAGAAAAAAAGCAACTGGTATGGATTACAGGAGACCTTCTGACTGGATATTGCTTAGCAACTACACGTGTTTAGATCAGAAACTTGGTGACATAATTTATGCAGAGGATGAATAGGTAGTATTTGACTACATAACGCATAATGTTCAAAACAACTAACCTTTTCACTGCCTTCTGGCAACACCCTTATCTTTCTGCACTCTTTTCTTTCTAAAGCAATGTTAAGGATGAGAAACACAACCTTTTCATAATTTGAAAGTTCATTCTTCTACAAAAATTTGTTCAGATGGAGTTTCTGTTTTCTATTGTCTGGCTAAAAATATACAGGACATGTCATAGTCAAGAGTCAATGTTGCCATTTAAATTTTGGCTTTGTCCTTTTATAGCACCCATTGCATTATGAGTCCATTTTCAGATTAAAAGGTCAGGCCTACCCATGTTACCCTTATGCCACAATGATTGCACCTTTGCAATAGAAAGGCATGTTAATGGCAAGTGTTTTCACATGATGCATTTTTTCCAGCAGTCTGAAAATTGATTTTCTGAATGTGTTAGTTTCAACTTTAGATAAGAATGTGTTATGTTACTTTACATTAGACAAAAGTCCTGAAGGAGCTGACAAAGAATTGGTTCAGTGAAGCTGAAGACTACTGTTAGGATATAATCACATCCCAAGAACTGAGCATTGTGTAAGTCTGCAGTGACTTCTGGAAGAGAATATTGCCTGAATGCTGTTTGAGTCTGCTTTTGTCTCAGGATAGAGATATGTGTGGTTTATTCTTAACAGAAAAAAAGTTCTATGAAATATACCTGATCTCAGCACCAATTTGTGTTAGTTCTTTCAAAGTTTTCAGTTATTCTCCTTGCTCTTGGCAAAGTAACAATACATTTTTAAAAACACAATTGCAACTTTTTGTTCCTAATTAAGAAAAGTGTGATGTTACAGCATCTATCATCTCTTTTAACATACTTGATCTAAACATTTAGGAAGTGTGATGGGCATCTTTGGTGTTCTCTGTTTTCGAGCATTCTGCCTGAGTACCTCAAGACTGAGGTACTTAAATGTGATGTTTATGACTTTCTCATGCTCTGATTTCATTTGCAGCTCAGAAACAGTCCTAATTAATAGGTCTTTCAGGACAGACAACCAAATTGTGTGTTGTGGTATGGCAGGGAGTAGCTGGAATTTGAATACCCTTCTTTTCCTCTCCCCTCTACCTTCTTGATAGAAAACTGTTGAAAAGTGATTTTAATTGCCTATAATTTCACTATTAAGCACAGTTTTCATAGCTGGTCTCAGGGCACTGTCCTCACCCAAAAAACTGCACAGACATGGTTCTGAGATGGGAAACTGATCGTTTCTTTATCTCACACAAGCGAAAAAAACTACATTGAGAGAGGTTTCACTCAGGCCATGCTTTGTAAAGGGACTCCCATTTAAATCATTAGAAGAAAATTGTAGACCAAATATAAGTATTATGGAAAGTCATGGAAGTCACTTTTGTGTAGCTTTGTTTTGAATTTGTATCTTTATCAGCTAAAATATTTCTAATTACATATAGTGTATGAAGTGTTAACTAAACTAGCAGCACACATTGACATATATGTGAGCAAACTGTGAAAATGAAAACTCTGAGACCTGCTCACTGCATCTAGGAGACAGGGCAGATTCCAGCATGTTTTAAATCTGATAAAACTGTAAATGTCTTCAGTGGGTTTAATTAACACTCTTGAGCTATGATGATCATATTTAAAATATCTTGCTTATGAAAAGAAACAGCATGTGTGTGAGTCGTGTGTGAGAAGCATCCGGAGTTGGGCTCATCTGCAACTGTTGAAAGAGCAATATCTTGTTCTTCTTATATTGTCCATCATTTCAGGATCTTAATGCCTTCCCAAGTGGTCTTGTCACAGCCATCCTGTGACACCACTGGGGAAATAAAGACAGAAAGAAGGGAGGTCATTTGTTCAGTATCCTATAGGAAATGTGCTGGAATTAGAACCCATGTCCCCTGAGTCTTGCTCTTTTGTGTTGATCAAAAGATTGCTCTACCTCTCCATAGGCATCCAATGTGTGTTTCAGCTGTCGCTCTATTCTGTGGGGCACCCTTTGTTTCAGATCTAAATTTAACTCGGTTTCACACACAGCTTGGCTTTTCATGCTGCTGTTATCATAAATTACAAATCCGAAAGGCTGATTCACCCAGCAGTAAAAACTGTTATTGTTACAGCCTGGGAACACGATACTGTTTTAGAAACTGAGACTTCTTTTTTTTAAAAAAAAATCAAGAGAGCCTTAAACCTTTTCTTCTTTGATAAATCCCAGCCCCCGATGGCCTGAACTGCTGAAACAAATGATTGCAACCAAGCTGGCTTAGTATCCAGAGGTTGCGGAGTCAGGGTTGTCTGAAATGTAAAATGCAGATGAATCCCATGTTTTTTGTCTTATTAGCATTTTTAGCAGATTTTTAATTTTTTTTAAATTGATATTTTAGAGTCAAGAGAGTGAATTATTCAGGGGAAGAAGAAAAGCCCACTCACATCAATCTAGGTATGACCCTGTTGACTGCCTAGGTGCAACCTGAACAAATAAGAGTTGAACTTATTCTGCACCTGCCTGTAAAAGGCTCTCTGCACCTTCCAAAGAGTTTGTGCCTGCACAGCACAACAGAAATCCCTTCCCCCTAGTCAGCCAGAAACCACTCATGGAACAGATCCAGCGGAGCAGAGCACCCATTTATAGCACCCACTGAAGTTTGCACCGACTGTGTGTGGATGCATGGGTTATGTGGCAACTCTCAGCTGTGCTATTCCTGATTCACTCCCCAGCCTCTATTGGCATGTAAACTGTGCTTAAACCTCAAGTGTGCATCGTTCAAGGGCCATTAGCCTGTTGGCCTTCAAATCTCATCTGTGAAAGTTTGTTCTTAGGAGGAGTAAATAACATCTGTTGCTTCTCCTTTCCATCAAGGGAAATTCCATAACTTTTTGCGAAGAGCCCTTCAGAGCTCCACAGGAGGAGGTTTACTAGCACAGCCTTGTCCTTGGCAATAGACATTTCAGGGAGGAGCTAGGAGGCAAAGATGTTCCCATAACATGGACTTGTTTGTCTTGCTGATGGAAGAATATTGGTGCTGTCTATCCAGTAGGTCTGCATGCAAGTGTTGGAACAAATGTCCTGAGTGCCTTGAATGAATTTAGCATGAAGATGTGACTTCAGTGCTGTTGGCTGCTTTACTGTTGCACCAAGTTGCTTGGTGAGTCTTTGTTCATCTGTTTCCTAGTTTGTGTTGATTTCTTTACTGGATCTTACTGTACCATCTTTCATCACAGGAAACTGTGTGCATGCACTGTTAAATATAACTAACATAAAAGGTGTCTTTAAAAAATACATATTTTTATATGCTCCATATAGATATTCAGGATGCAGGTGTCATCCCAGCTGAGGTCTTTCAAAATAATTCAGTGTTTGGGTTGGTGGTGGGAGATGACTGGGAGGGTTATGTGTTTTTAAGTAAAAAAAAATCATTGAACTGTGAATCTGACAGAAAACATTGTGCTAGAGACTGGTATCTAGTCATATCAGCCTCTTGGCTGATGGATATGTCCCTCATTTGGAGGCCTTTTCTCTAGATGTCTTTCATAACATGAGAGTAGCAACACACATGGATTTAAAATAATCTTTTCCAGAACACCTTCATGAAAAATCAGTTGACCTGTGGAAAGGGAGCCAGAGACAGCTCTGAAACTATGCATTTGATCTGAATACCTACCTAATGCAAAGGTCAGACACAGACTGCATCTGGCTGCCATCTTTTGAATGAACCATTCCAATCCTGCTCCATGTCCACATACACTCTGGCAGGGAAAATGCAGAGTTAGGTTCAAGTCTGAAATTATTATCTTCTTCAAATATGAATCCTAGACCATGGTTTATCAGGAAGCACACTCTGCTAACTGCATCTAATTTGTAACAACTGTGTCAGAAAATGGAAGAAACGGATAGAGTGGTTGATTCATTGGGGGATTTTGTTCATTTGATCAATGGCAACTTGTCCAGGTTCTATGTTAGAAATCATTTTCAAATTGATTACACAACTGGGGAAGGAATGTATTGCCCCATTCCCTCCAAGTCCATTAGCAGTAAGGAAAGCCAGCATCTTCCCCATGAGACGTGCAGATGTTGCTTATGTTCTGACTGCTATAAATGCACAAATGAGGATGGGGTTTCAGGTAGTAAGTGGTGTGATGGAGCAGGCAAAGAGTCAGAATAAATCTGTAGGAGGTTCCTCCCCTTTCTTTATTTTGCCGAGGCACACATGAAGTGTCTACCTAGTAGTGATGCCAACTGAGATCAAAGATCCAAAATGGTGCCTACAGTGGTACAAGACTGGTTAAAAGGCAAGTGCACAAAGAAGTGATAGAGGCATGGAAGCTTCTGAATCTCCTTGGAGAAGATGAAATTACAGGAGGACAATGCTCTCAAAGTGGTCTAGGTGACAAACTGTTTAGAGTCTCAAAACCCCATTTGGCTGTGACCCAACTCTGAAGACACATTGATGTTAATGCTATCAAAGGGCCAAAAAAGCTGCTTGATGTTGAGACTGCTGACCTATTCAGGGGCTTGTTTTTTACCTAAGCCCACCCAGACTCAAAGACAAGGTGTTTGAGTGCCCATTCACTGGGTTAACACCAATAGGCTCTCTCAGGAGGCAGGTTCTATATAGGGCCTAAAACCTAGGCTTCTGGATTAAAACAAAGGACGTACTCTTCTAGAGTGTGTGGGAAAAGACCACAGCACTTCCTCATTTCTGAAAAGTAGAATTATAATTCCAAGCTTCATATCCAAGGCTGTGAGTTTTAAATGCATGTTACCAAGATCAAGGTCTGGGAAGATATATTTCTAAATTTCAAAGAGGAATGGGAAGTCAGAAAATATAGTCTCCTCTGAACTCCCTGTTGGCAAGCTGAGTTTTCTTTCAGGGTGCTGGCTTTAGGCACCCATTTTTGGTTGTCTTACTCCACGAGCAGACCTTATAACAAGTATTAGAATGCAAGATTCCTGCTAGGACAAATCTGTCCTGCTGAGCACTTCAGTGCTCACTTTCCTTTCCAGGATAAACAGAGGGAGCTTTACTCCTTTCAGCTGTGATTTTTACCTCTTAACATCACTAGTGCAGTAGAAAGCAAGTGATCTGGTTGTAAATTAAGGTCAGAATTGCTGCATGTGTACACATGGTTTCTACAATCAGATAAATACACAGATAAACATGTGGTAGCTATTTTAATTAATCATTCCCTGGGAGCTTTGCCCACTGTGCTCCCAAGAACAGCGCTCAAGATGCAGCACTCTAAAGAAATTCCAAACATTGCAGCAAATGACCCCTTACCAAAAGCATGGCTGAGAAAAACTGTAATTTCCTTATTAGAATCATATGTCAGCACCTTGCCAGCTACATTCTTGAATACTCTTCAGCATTTTTTTCGCACTTGTTGCCCACAAACACTGCACATAAACCCATTGACAGTGACTCACAGCATCATTGTGTGTCAAACCTCTTTCTCCAAAAAGGCTGTGCTGCAGCCATTTGATGCCATGTTTGCTAGTGCCCTGGAGGCCTCCAGGCAATCCCCCAAGTCAGCTGAGTTCATGTTACCAGGGCTAAGCAGCTGGCACTCAGACTGCAACGCCTGCACAACTGTGACTTCTTCTCAGTCATAAAGTCATTTTCCAATTTATGTGGAAATCACGTGTTGCTCACCAAATATAGGAAACAGGTCACATTGCAGTCAATATTTTCCAGGTGCTCTATGGCCAATTCTGATTGTGACTCATTCAGAAGTTCCCTTTGGCTTTGGTTCTTCCTAGCTGAGCTATTCACAGCAAGCAGATAATGCTTGGCAGATAACCTTGTTACAAATGAGAGTAAACACTAATTATTTACAGGATAGGTAATTACCCAGGGGAGCAATGATCACCAGCTTTTCTCTTTTTCCCCTTTGCTTCCTCTGTCCCCTCAAAGTCTGGATTTCTGCCTTGTGTAAGAAAGTTTCTCAAAGAGAAAGTGGAAAACACTCAGAGGGTCAGGGAAGAAACAGTTTCTGGACAGCACCTTTGGGAATGTTTGTTTTCAAAACTTTGAGGACTATGTTAAAGCTGTAACTTTGTAGAGTGAGGTTTTTTCCTTTTTCTTTTCACCCTGGATCCGAGCTTACACAGCTCCCTTCATGATTTGGGAAAGTGTTGCTTCAAAGGAGTCTGAACTGGGCTTCTACAAAGTGTAGGTCTCCAGCAAGGCTGCTGAAAGAGGCAGCGAACTATCTGAATAGCAAGCCCATCTATTTATGCAGGTCCTTTTAATCTCAGCTCCCTCTCAAATGATTAGCAGGGTGTCTGTTGTCAGAGGAAGCTGTAGTGCTCTGTGTAGTTGGCCTTGCCTGCACTTTCAAGGCATGATCAAGCAGGTTTTCCCATGGACCCCAGAGGACTGTGTACTAGGTCTCATCATGAAGAAGCAGAACAAGATCCTTCAAGGGATTGTAGTCCTCAGTTCTCACCATGATGGGAGATGAAGTTAGGCTATCCAGATGAACTCTTTCCTGCTATTGGCAGCTATTGGCAACATAATTCCTCTGTGTTGGTGTCCTTTTGTATATAAACAGCCATATTTTGCATCCTGCATTTTACCCTTTAAAAAATCCCCAAAACCCACAAACAAACAATGACAAAAAAAACAACTCCAAAACCAATGAAGACCCAAACTATTAATGAAGCACAAAGAAGCTCTGCTATGCCAACTAACCAGCTAGTTTGCTCCAGGATAAGGTGCAGGAAAGAAATGAATGTGGCTTGTTGTGACTGATTAAGAGGGGCAAGGAAGGAGCATGGGGAACAATGAGTGCATGCTGTGTGGAGTGTGCATAGTCCCGGAAAGTAAGAGAGTGAAATGCTGCTGAAATATTGATAGGGCGGATAGGATCTGGAATGATTGACGGCATGTGTGTGTGTGTCTTGGCAAGTTTAATTGGATTTGTTGGGGTAGAGGGTGGAGGAATGTGGTGCATTTCCTTTTATGGGTTTCTTTCAGTCTCTTCTTTTCTTTCCTATAGAATTGACATTCAATGCATATACTTTTCATTGTCTGCATAGAAAACCTGTTCTTTATTCCCCTAAATTTTAAGGTTGAGGGAGCTGTGTAGAGGGGATGAAAAGAGATATAAAACAGCTTTCTTTGCACTTTATTTACTACTTGTCTTCACTTTTCTGTGAGTACTCATGCCTAGTAAGAATGGTAAGTTGGAAGGGATAGAAGAAAAAAAGAACATACACTTGAATTGTGGCTAAATGAATTTCAGTATTATGATGCCTGTCAAAACAGGAATTCTGCTTTGAGGACCTGTGTGTATGCTCTGCCTGAGTATTCATGTGCTTTTCTTTTTGGCTTATCATCAGTAATCAGATTCCTCTCATCTTGCCACAAGATGGGAAGCTGGCACAAAGGTCTTACCAAAGTGATGAAGTCCAGATCCCTCAAAATGTTGATCAGCCCAAAGCCTGTTCAGCCTACTAACTTCTGCTGAAACAAGTAGGTATCTGTGGTGAGCTGCCTCAATTGCTTTGGTGGTCAAAGCCTGCATTCCCAACAAGCTGCCAGCCACAGTGTATGTGGACTTTTTTCTGCAAGACTGTCTTATAGCTTTTCCCTCTCCCACCTGTCTTTCTGTGGTGTGAGTATCCTGTGCTTTTAAGCAGAACTGTTGAACCCATTCTGAAAATCTGTTCTCTCCCCAAGTGTGACTTCTTTTATTTTAGTGTAAATCAGGAATTCCCCTGACATTAAAACTAGAAAGCATAGAAGCCACCATGGATTTCTGATTTCTTTAAAGGCGTGGGTGTGTGTGTTATGGATTTTGGTTTATTTTCTGTTGTGGGTTGGTTGGGGTTTTTTGGGGGGGAGATTGATGGTGGTGGTTTGTTGTTGTTGTTGTTTTTAATTTAATAAAACTAACTACTTTTATAGCTATTTTGTTCAATACTTGCATTGAACTTACAGTTGGTGAAAAGTCCCAGCATGGGGACTGCATGAATGACAGCTGAAAAGTTTTACCTGCATTGTTGGTCTTTTGTGGTGGGGTCCTGACCTGGAGGGACACATCCATGGTAAGTAGGGAGAAGGTACTTTGGCCTCCCAATTCTTAGCCTTTCACTCTTAACTTACAGGTTATCCAACACAGGAATGTGGATCTGGAATAGACATGATGTCTGCTGTCACAGGTCAACTTCTCCAGCTCTATCTTAAAATTGGTCAAGTTCGTCGCTGTGACTCCAGTTACAAAGTTCCTCCCCTAACCTTTGTCTGGTTTCTGTTCAGGTCTTGTAGGTCAGAGAGCTGATGCTGAGGATGACACTTTCCAAGGTGTTTCAAAGACAGAACCCCAATTGCTGCTCCTGTGCTCAACAGGAGAGAAGATTGCCCTCTGTGGAGGTGTGAGTGAAGGAGCAGAGAATCGAGGAGGGCTTCCTTTATGTGGGGAAGATGGAGAACTACTGACAGAGGACACCGCATTTCATCAAGGGGTAAAAGTTTTCACTTGCTCCTGTTCTGAGTTCAGTATGACTTACTAGCCAAAGACTTGGTAAGCTCTATTCAAACTTGTGATCTTTCCAAACCCTTGGACATAAACTTCAGAATTTTTGCTTCAGTCTGCCCCACAAGCAAGCTGAACAGCCTGTGGAAACCCATGGGTAAGTAGGTATAGGAAGGGGTTTCTTAATGACACGTTCAGTCTTTACTGAAGAGATGAAGCCAAACATGTCTCTGGTAGCAGAATGTTTTTGGAGCAGTTTGTCCATTTCCAAATAGCAAGTTTAATGTAATAATGTCATTACACAGCTCTAAATTCAAGGTTGTGTTCTCAGTGAAACACAATAGAAGCTAAGGCATCAGTCAGATACCTTGTTTTCATTGATGTAACAGCCAGTTTTACTGGCTGAAGTGTTTCTGAATTTTTCGCTTTTACTTACTTAAGGCTGCTTTTGGCATGAAGTAAATATATCTTTCTGAGACTGATTAAAAGAATTCTGGGGGAAAATATAGGCAGAGTATAGGAGAGCATTCACAATCTGTTTGTTTGTTTGATTTGATTTGGTTTTATTAATATGTATGTTAAATTCAATTTCTGCATAAAATTACTGATGCAAGAAACCACACATCATTTTTCTGCTCTAGATTTCGTATGTCTTGAAATGCCTGAATTTCAGGAATTAAAACCCAGCAGAGGTATCATTCATGAACAGTCAACCAATGTCTTTATTGCTCCAAAATTCCATCTCTGCTTGCTGCAGATCTGCTCCCACTGTCCCAAATGTTAACTCTTTAATCTTATCACCTTTTGCTGCTGACAGCTATAAGAACATCATATTGAATTATTCTTAATTTATAACTTATGTACGTCTTTTTGTGCCAAATGATCTATAAATGCAACACAACTTGTGTCAATGGAGCTGCATGTATCTGATATGAAAATTATTCCCTTTCTTTTGTTAATCTGAAAGGTAGCTTTCTTTTCAAATGTTTACTGAAGAAAGGATGTGTAGAATACAGAAAAAAGGTTTTAAATTGTTGCAAAAGAGAGGTGTAGGCATGCAACTTTGCTTGAGTCTGGAGGTCATCTCCAGGTTGCAGAGGCTGTAGGAAAAAATTTTATATTGGCCACATGTACTGATTGTACCATATCTACCTCTGGTGATAATGCTTCAAAAGGGTCAAAATAGACAAGAAGTGAAGATCAAGTATACATACCTGCCTGATTTATATATAAAAAAAAGTTTGCAGGGATTATACTTTAAAATAATCAAACTCTTTTACTGTATCTTTCCTGTAACCAGATCATTTCTTTTAATGTCTCAGTGGTAGGGGAGGAGTAGATTTGATTTTAGCAGATATAAAACCTGAATCCTGAAGGAAGAAACTATTCCTAGAAAGTAAATTAAGAATGACAAATTGTTTCACATTTGTTTACAGACAGAATATTTCCTTTTGCTCCTAAATGAAGCTTCTTGCCATAGAACCTTAGATGGAAACACTGTTTCCAGTGACCCTTTCTTCTTTCTTCTCCCTCATCTCATGTTCAGAACCTTTCTCCAGCTCTTGTCAGGCTTGGAGGCCAAACCAATGGCTTTCCCAAAAGGATGTTTTTGAAAAATGCAGTAATTTCAGACAACACAGAAGCAGTTCTCTGTACTTTCAGTGTCTCCCTTTAAATGATCAAGTATTTGTTATCTACCTTCCCTTCATATTTTCTATTGTGTTTTCTAGAAAGCAGCACGTGTAACAGCAATAGGAGTATGAATCAGTCATTTCCCTTCTCACTCCTCCAACTCCATCTGCTGATCACTCATATGAGAGCTCTAACAGCAGAGCTGCTTCTGAGGATTGTTGGAGACATGGAACAGTGAAAGCCTTCTTGTCAAGCCTCCAAGAGCAAATAGCAGCAGAGATGAGATTTTGAATACATTGGTAATAATACCATCAAGTATTGATCTCAAAACACTTTGCAAACATTAACTAATTAAGCTTCAAAATGGCAAAGTTAGTTTGCATTAATGAAACCCATTTAGCAGATGAAGAAGTGGAGGTAAACAAAGGGTAAGTGAAGTGATCAGAGTCAAGTGATGAGAGAAGGTCAGAGGAAGGTCTCCTGTTTCCTATTTCTTCTGCCTTTTATGTGATCTCATTCAGAGAATTTTTGCAGTGAAGCTTGGAGCTGTTTAAAATTGAAACATTTGGGACATTTTATCACAAGCCTGAGCATTTCTTACAAGAATCAAGGTGATATAAAAGCTCACAAAAGTAATAAACATTTTTAGCCTCTCAGGTCCAGCTTTGATTGTCAAGAGGACATTTCTGACAGTAGAGCAGTGACTGGAGTTTTGTGTTGTGAGCCTTTCTTTTTTCATTTGTGTTGCTTTGGTAGTGCTAGCTGGATAGAAAAGTGCCTTAACCTGCAAAATGGGAGTTTACATGGGCTTGACACTGATGTCATATATCTATCCCACCCTTCCTATGGGAGGAATAAAGACTCCTCAAGGGATTGCTCTGCTCTGGTGATCCCAGCCAGTCTGTGCCACCTCGGGGTCTATTATAGAGTGGAATGGCTTAGAGTCAGTGGAGCAACCCTGGATTAAAACCAATGTAACAAAGTGGAGGATCAAGCACACAGTAAGTCAATCATGCAGACAAGTGCTGACCCAAACAGAGGATGACGGCTTAGAACAGGTTCCTTGGAGACAGTAAGTTATCCTTGGAAAGGCTGGTCTCAAAGCCAAGCCTTATACTTTCTTAATAGGTTTCATTAGGAAGAAAGGAAAGGAACTGGAAAAAAAGACATGTAGCTTAAAAGGGAACAGCTTCAGCACAGTCTAAAATTTGTTCCATTTTTCAATAAAACACGCCAATGCTGCCTTGAAATCCATGTCCCTTCAAAGTTCAAGGAGGCCTGTATTGTTGGCCTGCTCAGTCAGAAAGCTCCAGCCACTTATTGTATGTGGAATGCACTCTGGGGACTGACTGAAAAAATATGATTTAGTGAAAGCTTGTACCCAAAACACATCATTGGCCTCTGATCTCTGAACATTTAAATATTTCAAGCTTACAAGCGGACGCTGTCACGAGGACAGACCCTGATCCCTAGCTGATTCTAGAACATCTGTTGAGGCATTTACCAAGTTAATAGATTAGCTATGAGAATCAGGCAGGTGTTTTTCACCAAAGCCAGAAAACATCAAAATCAGATTGCCCTCCAAGTCTTTCAGCACAGGCAATCGAGTTAGAATGACTCATAGAGTCTAACAGATAATAAAACACACATAACATTTGCTTTAAGGTACAGGTGGGGATATTTTGTACTGCACTTAGGAGAAAGAAAAACTAACTCTATTTGGGAATAGAGTAATTGAATACAGATGGGAGGAGGCAAATGAAAGAATTTAGCAAATATCTCAGTGGAATAGCTAATGGGAACGAGACAGAATAGGAAATTAAAAATTATTCGAAGCAGATGGACCATTCTTTGAGTTTTTTAAAATTTATTAGGGCTGCGAAAAAAATGTGTCTGTTTATTTTCCATGGCCATGAAATTAATGACTTGGTGAGTTGTGCTTGTGCAATTTTATGACTGCCATGTCATTTGTCATAATTTGGGTGCTGTTTGATATGGATTTATGAATATTTCCTCCCCCCAACATGATTTATGGGTGTTGGTCATATGTGAATTAGACTGTCACCTTTAGTATGAAAAAGTACAAATGACAGATTATTTAAAAAAAAAAATGTGCTCAAGTCCTTAGTGCTGGAAAGCAGAGTTCACAATTCCCTTCTCTGCTTCTTCATTGGAAGTTTTTGTTTGGAGCTGACGATTAAATGTTTGGACTTGAGTCAAGCATATGGAAACATTGAGAGGGCTTGAATAGATCTGAACTCATCTGAACTTCACCTGTGAAACTCAGCTTGAGTCATCCTTTCCTTGTACTATACATTGAAAGAAAATAAAAATCTGTATGCTACTTGCCTTAGGAACAACTGATTTACTGTACCAAAGCGCTGAGTTGGCCTTGCAAATTTGTTGTCTTGCTTCCAGTAGTGGCTAGCTCTGGGTGAAGCTTCCATGAAAAGTGAAAATAATCTTACACAGTATGTCCAGTTACACAGCACTGCATAGTTGAAGGAGTGAAGTTAAAGGATATATAAAACAGTCTGGATTCCTGTAATAATAAAAATAGTATCCTAGGTTTAGATCCAAAGCACTAACTTTTATACTAGCTGTTAGCACTTCCATGAAAACTACTAGTATTTGCTATTTGTTTTGCAATGTGTAGCAACAGCATGCACCAGTTTAGGACAGGAGAAGAATCACAGTTGTGCCTGGATTTGAGCCACCTCACTTCAAGCATATAACTGTGGCACCTAAGTTAGTACCTAATCACCTAGGCTGTCCCACTGATGCTGGAAAATGATATGCACCTCCAGAGGGTAATTCAGCCCACATGTCTTATTCCATTGACTATGCAGGCAGAGAGAAACAGTACCCCTTCCTAATTTAGCTCCCCAGTTTTGTCTGCAATGTCATGTGGGAGGAATTAGAGCCCAGCATGGTATATAGCTTTAAAAAGAAGAAACAATACACTTTGCATAACAACAAAACATCTGAGCATCTTTCATTCTGAGCTAGCAAATGTTTCCTTTTTGGAGGATATGACTGGTTCATTCTACAGTTCTTAGACATCTGTATGCTGAAGTCCATTTATTGAGGCCCAGACAGCATTGCTTTTCCAGTGGAAAGCTGATAATTCTCAGTAGCTATTATCTCTGCACTTGTAGAGAAAGGATAGATTACTTTGCTTGGAGTCACCAGAGCAGACTTTGCATGTCTGGCTAGCACCTAGTACCTCTAAGGGTAATTCAGCGCTTTTTTTTTTTTTTTTTTTTTTTGGTAGATAGTCAAGCAAGAACCTGTATTAGCAAACCAGTGTCATGCCTGTTATTGTGATGGTAACTGAGATGCTTTGCAGTGGGATAGGCAGCTGCATAGAACTGGACTTTCTTGCAAAAATGAACCAGGATCACTTGTATCAAATTAAAGAGTGAAGTCCAGTGATATTAGAATTATAGAATTCATTTGGGTTGGAAAAGACCTTTAAGATCATGGAGTCCAACCATTAGTTTACTTAACTGACTCATCATGAAACGTCCATAGCTTTTGGAGAAAGCTTGGCTTGTTGTTTGTAGTACTTTGATGTATATTGGAAATATCCTATTGCTTGGGCTGATGAAGCTTGTTTCCTTCTAGCACATCTAATGAATCTATTCCCAGGCTCCCAAGCTACTTCCATTGTGTAAAAGTAGCTGATTGTTGACTGGCAGTTCTAAGGTGAGAATTTTTCAGAATTCAGAAAAATGAAAAATACTAAGTTTCAGTCAAGAGAAATATTTTGCTTAAATAAAAACTAAAGGCCCTGCTTGGGGTTTGCCTATGTATAAGAAGATTTTTCCTTACTTGAAAATGTTTCTGAACAAGGTCCTTCTGAATTTTTTCAGAAATTTCTTTTCAAAATTACCCAAAGTGAATTTTGGTCCTTTTCAAATATTTTGGGTTTTGTTCCTTTATGGAAGTGAGAGTGTAAATGAAGCAAATTTGCAGAACCTTTTGTTTAACCAAGTCTGCATTCATCCCCAAAAATGCTTTTGTCAAAACATTGAACCTAGATTAATTCTCTTAGTTATTTTTCTATTTTTTTCATTTACTGGATGAATTGCCTGGTAAATTTTGCATTATGCTTTGCCATATATTGAAATCCATGAACTAAACATTAAATCCTTTTCTGTAAAAACAGTTATACTAGATTTGGGGTGGAGAGAGGGGAGAATATCTGCTGTTGGATAAGAGTAGTGTTCTCACTGAGCTTAGATCGAAGCTGTTTTGACTGGTATCTGGCATTTAAAAGGCCAACCTGCTCATACCCTGTTACCATAAAGAAATTTGCCAGGAAGGCAGGTGTCTAACTATACAGGCAATCAGATTACAGAGCAAAGTAATCATGATTTTCGATTTTGAGCATAGGTTGCCACATTAGCACATGTACTTTGGAAGAGAGGGAGAAGTAATCAGAGAAAGATAAGGAGAAGGGTGGAGATCATTTGAAGCAGTACAGTTCTCATAGGGTAGTAAATTTTATGTAGCTTTTATTAAACTATTTTGTTTCTTTAATGTTAAAAATGGGTCAAAGCTATCTAAAAATGAGAAAATCCGAGTTCGCTTTCATTTGTTTATAAGAGTTACTGAAATGTGTTTCTTGGGAGGCACCGTTTGCATACACATGTCTGCAGCTCTGAGCGACTCACAGCTGCAGAGTTTCTTTAAGGCATGCATGCTTGGCTTTGACATGCTGAGATTTATGGTGAGATTTAAGTTCTTGTACCAATGGTGACGTTTCCTGAATAGTTTTCATCCAGATGGTCTCTGAGAGGATAAGGTTTAACAAGATTTATTCACTGAGAAGGGGCAATGTGAATTAAAATTACAAGGGGTACTGTATATACACTAATTCTTTGCCATTCACTGCCTCATGAAATGTAGAAAATCCTTGCTCTCCATTCCCCCCAAACGAAGTTAAATGCAATTGCTTCTTTCAACATACCGTTCCACTCTGAGCAGATTAGGGCTCTGGCAAACAAGTGCTATTAATTTTGTTGGGGTGGAGGAAGGGGTTACCGCCCTTAATGTCTACCCTGCCACTTTGCCACAGTCTTCCACCCTGCTAGTGGAGGCAGCAGATGTAAGCAAGTGCCAGTTTATCGACTGTTACACTTTGCAGACCATTGGCAGTTAAAATTAATGTGCTGGCTCTGAGCTCTGTGGATGAGGGCTAGACCATGTCGCTTTCTGATGGCTCTGTTTCAGCTTCTGGTGGGGGACCACTGCAGACAGCTGGGAGAGGTAACCTCTTAAGCCATTATCACTAAATCCAGCACAACCTCTCTGACTGAGCTCCAAGTCTTCAGGCTTTGAGAGCCGTTAGGACTAACAGCACTGTTTGGAGTACTGAGGTTCTGTCTTCGATGGGTTGCAGGCTCTGTTCAAGTCAGTGGAGAACCAGCAGTTTGGGCAGGCTGAGGGTCTA
>NW_008687697.1:0-41824 GCF_000695815.1 Acanthisitta chloris | reverse complement strand
GGAAATTGCATGTATTTTGCAAACAAAAGAAATGATGTTATTTCATATTAAAACCTTGTAGGTCTTTATAAGGTTATTGCCCCACAGTGAAAAAAAATTAAGCACTTGATACAAGTATCTTCACTAAAGAAAACTAAAAGATATTGCTCCCATGCTTAAAGTTATTTGTAAGCATTTTGTAGGACAGAGTCAGAAGGTGTATTGTTTTCCATGTGTGTCTTTTTAAAATACTAGTAAGTCACTATGGAAGCTCTAGAACTAGAGGCTTATTCAAGTTCTACTTAAAAGAACAGTTGAGTGGTATTAGAGATCAGTATATTTTATCAATTTGTTTTCCTCACTTGAAAGTTGATTTTCCCCCCCATATCTAGAAGTATTGAATGTATCTTAACTGTTAACAATTTGGTTTCTTTAGCAAGATCAACACATTTCACTTTGAATACCACCGAACTGAGCCAAAACTCCAGCGACAGAAGGCAACAAGTTCATCCTAGAGGAGCATTTATAGAAAAATAGGCTGTCCTGCCTGGTAACCAGGAAAAAATAATTTCGACAGCATATTGCATTTAGCACTTTGAGCATGTTTAAGGTTCATGGATTTTTTATTATTTTGCTTTTTTAAACTCATATTATTTGGGCAAATACTTTTCATTCATTGCCTCCTGACAACTATGCTCTAACATGAAATCTTCACAATCAATGGTGAGTCTTGAGTGCTTCAGTTTCTGAGTTGTCAACTTGTGATTCTTTTATTTTTGAAAGGTAGCTACTCAGCATTTCATAAAATCACCTGTACTTTATATTGTCTCAGTTTCATCAGTCTCAAGTATAGGTACTGAAAATCACCATTTCCTTTTGTAATATTGACCTGAGTGAACAACATCTTTTTAAAACAATAGAAAATAACAAGTGAGAAGACTTTGTGATTGTTCTTTATGGTTAAGAATGGACAGACTGAGTAAAATGTGAAAGGGTTAGTAATTGTAATAAAATAGGCCTCATTGTATTGTTGCAATTTAAAAATATGCCTCTTGCCACAGGGCTTGCATTAATATTGTTTGAGAGAAGTAGCATCGATGCACTGTAATAGACTTTTATTAATAGGCTAGCACAGTCATCAGTCTCTGGGTTGGTGCGATAGCTGAATACAGTGAACATGAGTATCTTGACAAGCAAGTTGCAAAATCTATCAATCACTTGCAGCAAGAAGATGCTGTAATAATTATGTTTACAGTGGTAATAAAATATGGATAAATAAAGTGTTCAAACCCATGGAAATTGTAGGGTCCATGGTGAATATCCTATGAAATATAAAAGATGGCATCACGGTAAATTCATCTGGCGGTGTAGACTGAGATCATTATTCTCTTGACCCATCTTGCTATTTTTAGAATAAAATTCATGCATTTTTCATTCAGCACTGTTCAATGGTAAAATTACTCCAAGGCTTCAGGCCAAGGTTGCATTCTTTGCTTGCTGTGTTCATGTGCAAGGATGTTCAGTGCCCTTCCTGTTGCTGGTGCTGATGCCCTCAGCAACTTTGTGGCATCTTTTATTTTGTGTTAGTCATGTTTTCTTTCCAGTATTGGCCAGATAAGGAATGGGGTCTGTTCTGCTTTCTTTTATGCTGCTCTGTGTGGGTGGTTGACTCAATTTTTTTCAGTGGAATTACTTTTAAGTTTATAGTACAAGGTAAAACAAACTTCCTGGTCTAGTGGCTTCTGGTGTCAATGTGTCAAAGTCTCCTAGACTGAGAAATGATCTCTCATGTGACTGCCAGGGAAAAAAAAAGGTCCTGTTTGTTTGGGATTTTTTTTCTGTCCTAGGACCATATCCCTGGCAGGACAAAGAAGCCTTATGTAGTGGAACTCCAGTGCATTTCTGTCAAGTTTCAATGTCTTTATAATGGCAAGTTAACCTATATTGTAGCATAAGGAACAACATGGCCCGGGCTGTCACTAATCTGCCCCACACTAGACAGCACCTGATTTTTAAAATTATTTTAAAGAAAATTAGTAAATTCAGTTCCTGAAAAAGGTGCTAGTTTGACAGTCCACAATACTGATGTCTTTGTGCTCGGCTGTGGCACAGCCCTGCTCAGACAGCAGCAGAGGTTTCTCCTGCCAATGTGCCTCCACCCTGGCCTGTAGTGGGGGAGAGGTAACTTTGTTTCCCATGCTTCATTTAATTCTTGGCGCTCTCTGATGAGAATGGCAACGGAGTTGCCAGTTGTGGCATGCACATTTATTGCTAGGAATTGAGCCAGAACCACCAATCCATTTTGCACAGACAGTGAACAGCAATGGTAAATACTTCTTGTTCATTACTAACCTAAGCCGGATTTGAACTGAAGACTTGGAGGTGAAAGACTGTCTCCCATTCCTTAATCCCCTTAACATTTCAGTCTGCCTCATAAAATTTTCTAAAAACAAATGTAAACCTTGTGTATAAAATGAAATCCAGAGGAGAAAAGAAAATCCAGAGTGAAGACTGAGACTGTTTTCTTCTTCAACAAGCTTCTTTTGCTAGTAATGACCCTGGAAAATTGTTCTCTGATTATTCTCTTGAGAGATTACTCTAATTTCTTGCTGCTGTAGATGGCCATATGATCAATTGTCATCAGTCACTGCCCGATGATGGGTCATTACTTACCAGTGCATACTTTGGGGAAAAACACATGCGACTTCCATTAGGAGGCAGAGTGCACCTACATCAAATATGAAGTATACACTAAGTTCTCATTAATAACATTTCAAGACTGTCCTCCTAAAGTTCATAGCACAGAAGCTGCCTTCACAGTGGAAGGACTGAAACTAAGAAAGATTTGCAGCTTACAGTCAGGAAAATGAGTATTCCCATAAGTAAAACGTCTTGTTTTCAGTTGAACATTTCAATAACATTTCAATATTGAGAAAGAAAGGTAAAACTCATTCTCTTCTGTTCTTTGCTTCAGGACCTTCTAGCTCGAGAGAGCTTTTATATTTTAATTAATTAATTTAATTAAATAAGTTGCAGCTAGTATAAATATTTCTTGTTCCATTTCAAAGTTAAGAATGTATGTATGGAAACATGGAAAATGCTGCATCTCATGGGTAGCATACCGGTCAGGAAGTCTGGATGTCTTCTAGAACATGGAGAATAATTTCAGTGAAATTTTAAACTATATTTCTTTCATATTTTCTAAACATCCTGGCAGCAATTCAAATCAGCTGAGTAAACTACTGAGAATCAAACAATGTAAAGCAAGCACAACCCTGCTATGCTGAGTGGCCTTTTGAACGGATTCTGCAGGAGAAACATCTTTCCTATAAAGCTGAAGATAGTTTCTGTTTAAATCACAAGGTTTCTCATTTAGGCTTTTCAAGTGAAATCTGGCTGATCAAGAGCAACAAAAATTAGAAAAAGAGAAATTGGGCAAAGCAGTTTGTTTTTTATCCCGGTAAACAGAAAGCACTGAAATATGTAGAGAAAGGCTTTCCTAAGATTTGTCTCCTCTAGTCACATTGCTGTTCTCATCTGGCAGTGAATGACACTGGATCTGGTGCACACTGTTGTAAATTTATAGCTATGCACATAGGTGTTCTGTGAGTAGGTTTGGGTTCCATGTTTACCCCCATTTCCCCGAAGTCCCATGTCCATGTGGAAGGCCTCTTAAGAAGAAGTCTAAAGAGAAGCAAAGTAAAAAGAAGTATCATTCTCTGACTAGTGCTTATTGGAATCTTTCGTGAAAACTGCCAGTAAGGGCATTGGTGAGTAATCACAGACATAGATTCTTATGCATTAAGAAACTGAGGGAAGAACATTGCTTTTTTTTGCTTTTTCTTCTTTAATGTAATGCACTATGTAAAACTATACAAGTTACTGGAATAAATGTATTTAAAATGACTAGCAGACCACTTTTAATCATCCCAAAGTCAGTATTGAAATTCTGTAGGCATAGAAGGGAGTGGTCAGCTCAGCCCTCACATCTTCATGAATGCAGGCAAGACATCTTCTGTGCAGGGACAAGGCTGCAGTTCAGAAGCTTTAAACTTGGTTGGCTTAAGCTGCTGAACTTTGACAGCCCAAGTCCTTATTCAAGACCCATTGAAACATAGGCAGAGCTCAGTACCTTCTTCATGTGTGTTATAAAGTTGTAGGTAAAAGCCCTAAGCAGATTGTTCAGTTTGAAGTCATTTAGGGTTATGTAGATACCAGGTGGAGTTACCAAGGGATCCCAAGGCCTGACGTCCACCGAAAGTCAATAGGATTTAGGCTCTTCTCTGTATCCTCCAGTAACTATGTTTTTTCTTCAGACACTGAAGTGTGTTTGTAAATCTCAACCCTAGTATTCTTGAAAATGCTCTTTAGTTGATGCACTTTTGCTGTTGATTAGCTGAACCACTCCATTGCCCAAATATAACCGAAGCAGGACTGCAGTTACCCTTGTATATTCCTCTCTGGCACCATCTAGTGACTCCAGAACTAGGCTTCCAACCACTGCTCTCTTCCCATTGCAAAACAAGGCGTGCTTTCTTTTGGCAATAATTTAAAATCCAGATCAGTGCAGATGTCACTCTCATGAAATGAACTCACCTTAGAGCAATGGCTGCAAAGCCTTTTGGGAGAAAGCTTTGTAGTATGGCTCTTGTAGTAACAGTTTAGATTCGTAATTCAAGGTGCAAAACTGCCAAAGCACATAAAAAATAATGTGAAGATCTTGTTATAGATATTTTGTTACAGTAAGAATCAGGAATGTGTGTGTATGTGTGTGTGTGTGTCTGTCTGTTTTAAGGCTGTCATAGTCTTTGAGCATCTTTTCTAGTCCTAATAAAATGGCTGAGAATGAAATGAGCATACTTAAATTATAGAATGATTCAGGGCATCATGTTGTTAATAATGTAGAGAAATGAGATATAAAAGCTTTTACTCAAGCATACCCTAAAGCAAATTTAAGTAGAGCACACAGCTATGATGCTGATTGTTTTCACAGGTGTTGGCACCATATGAATTAAATGAAGAAAAAAATGGTGAAACATTTATGACTCATTAGAATTATGTGGTTTTCTATCCTGTCCTAACAACTGAAAAAAGGTGTAATTTACATTTGCAGCCAAATGGCGTGAAGTAACATTATACTTTACCGACACAAAAAGAGGAGACTTCCAGATGACTACTATTCTGAACTTCTCTAGTTCTCAAATCCTGGATTTTCAGTTTCTCATGTGGACTTTTGAGAGCTAACATTATTGGCCCATTAAAAAAAAAAAAAAAGGCAAAAAGGAATATGGTAACTTAAAATCTATAGAGCATATGGTTTCAAGGAGCTAAGGGCTGTTCACTAGACGAAACACCTTTACAATCAGAATTCTTTTTCTTTTCATCAAAGAATACACTTGATAGATACAAAGAGAGCCACATTCATGTTGGTTTTTTATAAAATAAATGCTGTATCCTCCTTTTCCTCCCTCCTTTAATTTTTTCTATCAGAACCATTTTGTTGTAGATCTTAAATATTTACATGAAGGAGGTATCCTGACAGGCTGATCTATAGCAGGAAAGCAACAAATAAACATATCCATGTCTACAGTATTTTAGATCCTGGTTTCCTGAGCTGCTAAGTGTTTATTTTTCCTATTGTAAAAACTTGCATTCAAATACATTCAAAATGGAGTTCACATGGCAGCTCTCAGGCAACATCTAATGTTTTAACAAAGCCTTAATACAAACCTCAGCTTCCCATACACTGCGTAGTTGGCTGAAAAAGAAAGCAGCTGATTTATCAGAGCCTCCGTGCTGTAGATGAGTCTTCACAAAAAGAACATGTCGTACTTTGCAACTGAGACTTTTTTGCAAACACCTAATAAACCAGAAAAAGAAAGTTTTACTGGGCTTTGTGAGCACATATTTCTCCTCTCACTAGAGCACCAAACCCAGTTTGTAATCCTACTTTCATTTATTTCATTCTCCCCTGAAATTTCTCGTAGCACAAACTCACTCCATTCTGGCTGGCTAATTTGCATCTCATGGCCTGCAGTATCTCTTTAGGAGGTGAACTATTAAAAATACATTAGCATGGTGTGGATGGTAATGGGCCAAATGCTGCTGGTTTTGAAGGCAATCTGGGAAGCCTCATGCTCTCTATGACTTTTGATAGCTGTGCAAGCAAGTTGTTTGCTTTTGCTGTCCTTGGACTTTAAAAGTTCTAGCAGCAGATGTAGGTGAGATTATTGTTCTTCTGGATTGAGAAAAGCACTTTTCTTCCTTTCCAAGCTTGCTCTAATCTTTAACGTTACCCTTATTTCTGTTCTGCCAGAACTCTGTCCTATTAGGATCCAAAAATGTTACACATAACTTTGGCTTGCTTACAGAAGATGATCCAACCACTAACATTTGCCTTCTGTAGCCGAATGCTGAAAGAAAAAATAATCCTCATTTGAAATGTGAGACTTTGCTGCTGTCAGTTTCTGGAGCTGATTATTAGGACTGTGATTTTTATCTACTCACTTGTACAGTAATTAAAAGCAATTCCCTCATCAGTGATCATCCTGCGCAGCCAGCTTTTAAGCAGCGCTTGATGTACAGTTTATTAACCTAAGCCCACGCTGAAGGAAAGGTGACAGAGTTTAAAAAGTAAGAATGAACACATCTGCTCTGAAACAAAGACCTGAATGTAAAAGAGAGGCTTATTGTTAAACCACTAAAAACGGCAATGTAATTTTAATTGGCAAAGTAGGAGTAATTACCTGGCTCAGGACAGGTGTACACCTTCATTCTGTCCACTCCCATCTGTGTCCTTTATACGTGGATTATTTTCTGTGTGGATATATCCTGTCATGATGGAGTAGGTGGTTAAAGAATTAAGGAGGAAATCAGGGAATCAATAACTTGCATGCTGAAGAGGAAGAGATATTCAGCTGCCTGACAACCTTTGCCACACCTTCTAGCAGGTATCGATGAGCACAAATGCTTAGCAGTGCCTGCTCCAAATCCAAGATATTTGACATTAACTGGATACTCTGCCTCTAGCTACCGATGTTGTAGCTGAGAACATCTTTATTGCAGAACAGAGATGTAAAATAAAAGGCAAGAAAGACCATGGTATTTACCTAAGATAACTTTTCTAGATGGGTGCTGGAGACAAAACGTTAGGCTGAATGAAGGCAAGCTGAGAGTGAGCTCAACTGTAGATCTATCACACTGGACCTTTTTTGACTGCTGAAATTATATGGAATCTTGTGAGAATACCCAAATACTAGGAAAAAAAACAGGCACTGAGAGAAAATTAAAGGTGGAGCACAGGTCCCTAAGGCATTATATGCACCTAAAGCACCAGTGTTGGGGTGCTTGAGAATGGGGAATAGAAACAGCTCTGGTGTAAAGGTGCAGACTGCAGTGTTTACTGATGGAGTCCTGGTATGTTCAGAAAGGGGAAAAGTATGGTTAGAAGCTACTACTGACTCTACTTCTTCAGCTGCAGCCATTCAAGGCTGTCTGACAAAACAACATGGTGTGTGACAGGCAGGAAAGTGATATGCAATCCATGGTCAGCCAGACAGAAAGCAGTAAGTGCCACAGAATGTCATGCCCACTCCCAGGAAGTGAATGAAGAACTGCATGGGTTGTGTTTTAAATGGAACTGAACAGTAATCCCAGGAGATTTAAGCGCTGAGATCATGCAGTGGATACATATTTCACACCTGGGGATAGAGACATGCCTGAGATGAGCCAGGAAATGTATCTACAGGTCAGGCATGAATACCCAGTTGAAAGCATATATGGAACAGTGCAAACTGTGCAAAGAATATAGTGACTGACAAGAAACACCTCATGGAATCCCAGCCCAGCCCTAGGAAAAGGTCAGAACAGGCTTCTTAATTTCTAATGAAAGAAACTTTGTGGCCACAGTAAATTACTAGGCCAGTTTTGGGAAGGTGCACAGACGAGAACAATGACCAGAAAACTGAAGGCACAGACTTTGAAATGTGTGATAACTCACTCATTGGGACCAAGCGAGAGGCTTCTGATACTCTTCATTTAAGCATTTGGAAATTTTTTTGCCTTTAAAAACTTCTGCATAAGATTTATGTTCCTGAAAATACACAACAGGATAGGAAGATGGCATCAGCCTTGACAGCAGCCAGGAAACTGATTGCAGTGTTAGATAATAAGGGTGTTTGGCCTGGTTATGCTGAACCTCTCAAATGCAAAATGTTCCCATGGTTTAAATAGACACATGTACTCAGAGTCTGGCCTTGCAGTCTAGGTAAGTGTGTCTACTAAAGCCTGGGGCAAAACCAATATTTTTTCTTTACAGATCTTGGGAAACAAAGCAAGCACAAAGGACCTAAACCTCAGAGATTATACAGGGAAGACATGCATAAAATTAGCCATTAAGTTATGAAAAGTAACAACAAAAGGTTGTTATTGGGTGCAGGATGTGAAATGAGTAGAACGAGCAGTAAAAATGAAACTTAAGACACCACGCTGTAACTTGAATCAAAGATTGCACCAGGGATCATAGTCTGTTAGGCTAATGTAAAACAAAAAGTGCATGCAGTGTGTGATCAACATAGAGGATCAATATGGCCAATCCTTTTGAGTGTCCTCAATAGTAATAGAAAACAGGGAAGTTGAACAGTACAGAGAGAACTTGGTGACCTCGTCATTGGCATTTGTGGTTGTTTTAACCATTGCAGAATAGCCTGCCTGGCATCTATTTGCTACCCTGGTGGAGTGTCAGTCTACTTTAGGTTCTGCGTCATCTTTGCTATTCCCGTGCAGATGTCCTGAATGTCTTCCAGCCTCTCAAATAGCACTGGGCACCTGTGCATTGGACAGATGGATCCTGGGCTTTGCTTTATGAACTAGCACATTCTTGAAGGGCCACAACAGTGTGGTAATGGCAACAATGAGCAAGTGGGACAAATCTTTAAACTTTTAAATCTTTTAACAGTCTATGCAATAGTTATCTTCAGCTTGGATCTTCTAAGGCTGGCTGTGGGCTGAGCCTTACAGCTTCCTGCCTTGGCCAAGAATGAATCACCTGTGGGGAGTTGCATTTCCAAGGGCAGATGGGAGTTGTTGGGTTCACAGAAATGGTGGAAAGGGATACAGTGTGTAACAGCTCCCTTTGGGCAGGAGAGGTCAGGGAGGGAGACGGGTGGGTGTCTCTAGCCAAAGAGGATATCACAGATAAAGATGCTTAGGGAAGATGCTCTAACAGGCAGTCAGGTGTCTATGTAAAATACCCAGAGGAGAAAGCAATTAAAAGAGCTCTAGTTGATTAAAAAGGAAAAAAGAAATTGAAGAAAATGTAGTTAGTCTGAGAATAAACTTAATCACCAAGATGCCCTTGAAGTTTATCAGACCACCTAGAGGTGCAATATCCTAGACAGGCAATAAGTTCTCAGAAATACCCTTCATCTAATCTTTTTTTTATTATTTTTCTTTACCCTAGGACGATTGAAGTGTTTTGGTTTGGTTTGGTTAGAAGACTGAATTAGCTTGCCAGAGGGAATTCGGAGGAAACCAGAACATTTTCCCAAAGAGGAGGTAAGGCCCAGCCACACCTCACAACATCAAATCTTTAATCAAGTACCTGCCTGTATAGCAGCAGCAATATTCAGTGTTTCTATAACATCATTCATGCAAGAATTTCAAAGCACTTCATAAGCACTAATTAATCAAACCTCACAAACACTTGGCAAGCAGCAACTTTGCCCACCAATGAAGCATAATCACTTCTAAAATGGAACATGATGGCAGTTTGATATCTCATAACATGATGCAACAGGTCAAGGCAAGTAGAACAGGAGCAACTGAGGGCACTTGGGAAGTACCCATCCTCAAACAGCTATGTAGATACAGTGCTCACTGGATATGCTTTGCAGAAAAATTTGGTAAAAATATTTTTGTGAAAGAGAAAATTTTTTTATTTCGCACAAAAAACCAATTTGAAATGTACTTGTTAATTCCTAGTAGAGCTCCTAATGCTAAAGGCAAATGTCTGCACTTTGCAGGGGCTATCCATCAGAATGCTTTCCACTCATTGTGGGACCTCTTGTTTCCAAGACTGCACCTGCAGTCCTAGAGATCATGAAATAAACCACTCTGGCATGGTTCTTAACTCCCAGGTGCTGCCAGCTGAAATTCCCTGTGGGAGAAGGAAGCTGTGTCAGACTGCAGGCTCTACCTTCAGTTCCTCTGCATTTTGTGGGACCACATGGCACATTCAGTACTTTACTCCCACAATGGGTGTCTCAAAGTTGTGATCCCAGCTACAAAACCTGCTCCAGTGCAGAAGCCACAGGGCCTAAATTATTGCCTTCTCTTGGCCCAGTCAAAGCTGTAAATGTTCCGGTTGACTACAATGAGAGAAAGATTGGGCTGGCTCAGTTTCTTTATATTTCTGCCAATCCGATCTTGAAGGGTGGATTAATTCAGATGTATATATCTTGCTAATATTCTGAGCACGTATCTTGCCAATTAAGCATACGTTGAACAACCTTCAGCTTTTCCTGTCTGTAGGCTAAAGATCTCTGTACTTTAGGTCTCCTGTCCCATCACTTCTCATCTCTTTTGGAAGCAAATGGAGCATGGACATTTTTTTTTTCATCATGCAATAAAATTATATTGTAGTTGTGTAAAACAATGTGCAAACCATTAAGTAGAATAATGAAATGCTGGAAGTTAAAACAATAAGGTTGGATGATTTAAACCTTGCTACATTTTAAATGTGCAATATGTTTGCAAGAATGAAATTGGTCTTTGGGGCTGAATAAATAGTACAGATATCCAGCCCATTTTGGAAAGAACAAGTAATACCTAGGATCATAATTTAAACCAGTGTTGTAATTAGCTGGTCATTTCACATTATGAGAGTTCTGGTCTTGTTGTTTGGCTTTATAAATGACCCATATAGTCATCTTCTAATTATACATGATATGTTTAAAAAAACCAACAAAAACCACCAACTGTTTGGATAAGAATCTTTCCTTTGGCAGAAGAGTGAAGAGTAAATTATTTAGATGGATTATGTGGTACACTCCCTATTAATATGCCTTTGCAAACTTATTTAAAAAAACAAGATCTCGAGGTTCCTTTAACCATACCTTCAGGATATCATAATTCTCCCTGACATCACTTCCTGATCACAAAGCAACACAGTATTTTCAGTCAAAACTCATCTCATTGTACATCTAACCGATAAATAATGGATATTACTGTGAATGCAAAAAGATGGCTTTGTTCCTAATTATGGTAGAAACTGTAGAACCAGATAATCTATTGTAGAAATTCAGTCAAACTTTTACAGGACTAAATTGAGAACCTAGGACAACTGGACATTTCCTTGGGACTTCTGTCTGCAGCATACAATATGAAAAACTGGGTTTCACACAGGGTCAAACATGTACCATGCTGATACAGAGATGGAAATCAGAACTGTCTTAAGGCTTTTCTCAGTTACTGTCACCATCTTAGCAGACTTAAGAAATCATTTTGGTTCCCTGGGATAAGGGGGAGAGAGATTTTCTTCATTGCAGTTCCCTTATGACTTCACTTGTAGCAGGTTAGTAAGCAATAAGCTGCAGAGGAAGGCATTGTAAGACTGCCATGTGGGGTTTTTGTATTTTTGTTTTCCAAATCCAACATTCTCCCCACAGAGCATTAAACTGACTTTTTATACGTTTTGGTCTTGCTGATTGTTGGAAAGCAGCTACAGCAGGAGGTCAGGATCTGGTCCCATCCCAAACTAAGGATCCTTCAGTGGAATGAATTATATCATTAATATCAGTATGTCTGCAAATGCAATACCTCAGTGAAATAATTTCTAGATGCTGTGTTGAGAAAATTTTGGCTGACGGAGCTGTCATGTAAATGGCTTTCTGAGCACTTAGATTTCAGTCCTCCAACTAGCCCCTTTTTACCAACCTAAAAATTAAGAAATTATTCTTTCATGTATTTAAATTTTTTATTTGCTCGATTTTACAACTTGATTGAAATGTACAGTATTTGTGGATTTGATGCAATAAAAAAATACATTGTGTCTATTTCTACTAGAAATTAAAAGTTGGGGGGGTGAGAAATGAAAAATTCATAGCCTTGGATGTTAAGAAAGTCAGACCTGCTGTCTCCCCTTGAAGTCACCTAGGTGAGGCTTTTTGACATAATGGAAGCATCAATGAACTGCTCTTGATTAAAAGTTTGACAGGTTGACACTATCCCCCTGAACAGGAAGACCAGGGTTGAAAGAAGATTTTAATACAAACAGAATTTCATTAATATCACAGCTTGCTATAATGGGGGTCTTTTCTTTCCCCCCACTGTTATTTTTGCTTAGATGGTGTCATTACCTTTTAAAGGGGAAAGACACTATGGTTAAGCTTTGTCTCAGAAACAATGTCATACTAATGGAATGGGAGCTTTCAAGTAAAATATGAAACGAACTGCCTGGAATTGTCCTGATTCTCCAGGCACAAAGAAAACCAGTTTCAATAGCATGGCTCCTTTAAATGCAGGCTCTATTCATTGAGCTAACCTTTATTTTGTAGGAAGAGTAGAGAAATTCATTAAACAAAATAATCAATATAAACAGAATATCTGAATGGCCTTACATCTCCCAAAATCCAAAAATACAGCCTCACTTCACTTTATTTACCTTTCGAGAGCCTTTTATTTCTAATGTGGTAACTGTTAGACTCTATCTACTCTGCTCAGTGTTAGGGCTGTCATGATAAAAGTGCATAAACAATATAAATAATAGTTGTTGGCACATGAAAGGAACTCTGAGTGGATTGTTCTTTTGGAATCTAACCGTCAGGATTTTTGTTCAACTCTGAGGGATTTTTTTTTATATTATTTTTTATGTTTAATCCAAAAATTCTTATAATCTTAAATTGATTATTTGAAAAACCATCATTCTTTTAATATTTACATTGCAATTTAAATATTTATGGCTTGATGCCAGGCAATTCTTATACAATTTAGTAAATATTTATTAAATCAGACTTGTTTTTAAAGACTTACAGTTTTGTAACCACTCTGGAGTGCTAATACTCTTTGAAGCGGAATGTCAGCCTGCGCAAGTCAGTTTCTATATTGTCTTTCCAGTCCTTGTCTTCAGTGATCCTTCTTGACTTCTTTTCACTGCTGAATAGTTAAATAGTTTAAGCTCTTTCAGATCCTTGATATTATCAAGTTATATAACCTCCCACTCCATTCCCATTCATCATCTCTGCAACTTAATATTTGCACATGGATTTTTGACTTCTTATTTGAGATTTGCAGAGGCCTTTAAAGCATTGTTTGAACCCACAACATGTCTCCTTGTGATGCATTTTTAATTTCTCATTTACAGGCAACGGAATTGTATTACCGTGTGCTTACAGTCAATATTTTCCTGATATCATTTAATTGTTGGTGTTGAGTTTTTAGGTGCAGACCTTGAAGCACATTTCCCACCTTACTTGCAGACTCATTCTCTTTTTTGAAGATGATGAGTGTTGAAGTACTGATTCACAGTGGAAAGCAGACTGTGTCCATCTTCTCAGTTTGGAAACCTAAAACTGAGCCATCTAAATCAATGAACTTGATACAATGCTATAAACAGCTTCCTCAGTCACCAACAGAGTCAGTAATGGGACTTGGGCATCTGCTTCGCATTTTCTTGTTCTCCAACTATGCCATTCCTCTCCTCAAAGCATCAGTGACAAATTAAGAAAAAATGGAATGTGAGGAGCATGAGGAAGAGAATGTTGAAAACAAAGCAATTCAGAGCATTTTGTCCTTTCTATCCAAGTCAATGGCAGGTGTTCTATGTCCTATTACAGCCTTGATAGCGTGTTATGTTGCATCATTTCAACATACTTGTTCACAGACCGGATGACTAAATGTCAGTTCAGATAGCAGTTATCCAGTCCAAATGATCCACAGTTGGATGGCAGCAGGTGAACAGAAGAGTGTCCAGTTCTACCCTACCACTCCATACATAGAAGGCTACAGATATTCCAGATTTTGTTAGTGGAAAGGGGCAGATGTAAACTGGGAAATATTTTCCTGTGATTTTACAGTTCTTTGATGATTGATTATGGGTCTACACATGATGGAGAAGAGAGCTCTTCAGATCAAATATGAACAGTTCTGATTATCCATCTTCCCGTTTATTGACACAAAATGGGCAATAAACAACGTGTTATAAGCAAAAAATCTTTCACTACATTAGGAACCATTTTTTTGCTAAAACACCCATGAAATCAGCCGCTTGACATATTCCCCAGCAAGTTAATCTGATCGTGATTGGCTCTGAGTGAAATGGAAATGAGAAAATTCCAATAAGCATGTGAACATACAAACTGATTTTCAACCCATTCTAAACACAGGTTGGCTGAAGACATTACTTGTATAGGCAAGTAAGTGAAAAGCTGAAGTGTATCTGAATGTAAAAGCCAAAATCAATTTGATTTTAAATTATTTTCAGCTGATTTTAAAAAGCAATGGTGTGAAACTTATGTGTAAGGTTAAAAGGCTTCAATTTTATTCCTTTCAGACTAACACAAGCTTATTCTTTGTCTTTTATTCAATTTACTATTTTCATGCCACTGTTTTTGAGGACCTGTATATCACTTTACCAGTTTTAGTTGGAATTATTGGACCAACAATGCAAAATATTTTTATACACAAAACTGAACACCAGATGGGACTCAGTGAATATATTATTCATGGCCATTGAATTAGAGATGCCTTAAAAAAAGAAGAACTCTAGTGTGCTGTGGCATGTCCTCAGCTTTATTCTAGCTGCAGGCTTCTTTTGCCTATATTCATTGAGTAACCCAATGGACTTTGAAAATCCCCTTTGGAAATAGCAAGAGCTCTTCCTGTTGAATTCAGTGGGCTGCTGGTCAGGCTGTGATTATCATTCATTTACAGAGCAAAATGATCATGTGATACAGGATCCATAATGAGTCTGAAGAAATCTGGATTCAATTTCTGTCCTTGTTTACCCCAGTCTTGGCAATCCTGGGCAAAACATTTGTTCTCTTTCAGCTTGTGTTTCCTAAACTGTAAAGTAAGTAAAAAAAAAAAGAGAAAGAGTTCCTTTATTTTTCATCTTTTGTTATCTGTTAATCTAGTCTTTACTGGTTTTGTCTAGGGAATTCATTTTTATTGCATGTGGAGCAGCAGCAACCCCTGCTTATACCGTTTGAAAACCAGGGTTTAGCCTCTTACACTACTTGAAAAACTGGTACTAATGAACTTGGAATTTCAGAAATATTTTAGTTAGTGATAAGGAAAGGCACTACAGCTCCACAGATTGGATGAACAGACACTAGCCAGGAAATTCAAATTGTTCTAAGTGATTGTTGTTTGTGCTTTGGAAGATGCTTCTCAATACAGATATGATAAGGACCCAGAATTGGAGTCAAACACAAGTTTAAATTACATGGAGTTATTCTACAACAGAGCTGGGATGGATTTAAATGCGTTTAAACTAGAGTAGAATAGAGCTTGCTGAAATCTTTGGACAAATATCCTTGATTAAGATTGGTGACATATGTGTCCATGCTATTAATTATAAAATCCCATATCATAAGAGATTAAAAAAACTCCCATAATCCATTTCTCAGGAAGTATTTTAAATGAGGAGGAAACAAGCTGATTTCTGGGCCTTCTATACATCACAGCAGAAGTAGAATTTTCTCCAGAAAGTAGACTGTGTGAGTGTCATGAGATCATTTGTAACACCCCCCCCCCCCCCCTCTTCCTTTCTCTCTCTCTCTTCCTTACTGAATGCAAGGACTCAGTCAGTTCTCTGTGTTTGATAGACTCCTTGCAAAGCAATATGCTAAATTGTACACATGAAAAGAGATTAAGACCTTCAGCAAGGATAAATTCAAAGTAAGACTCCTATTTACGTATTTATTTTTCAGTGAAAGTGCTTAAATTTTCAGCACTTGGAACCAACTTAAGTATCCAAGGTCTGAAATCTCAGTCAATGTCCTTATCCCTTCACTTCCATTTAAAGATTCTTTGTAGTACAAAATGAGTTTTCCAATCTGTGTGTTTACTCACTGTGTAATTTTTACTACCATTTTAAACTGTTCCTTATTTTTTAGGGTTCCATCTCTGCAATAATAAATACTTGGTAATATAAACAGGCTAATAAAATGGCCATTTAGCTAATCCAGCTTCCTTACAGTAATACAGTTGCTTTAGTACTTTCATAATTCCTTTATGAAAATATTCAAAATATTCTGAAAAAATATGTCAAGCTGAATTTTCTCAAGAATTTGCTGTAAAATCTTTAGTTGGTGTAACTATCCTAAAGATTTTGTGCACTTGTATTTTTGTGTGTTAATGTGGTGAGCAGTTGTAAGGTTTTTTTCACTTCTGTGTACCTACACAGATTCACAATTACAAAATAATTTGGGACAGTACTGAGTATGAAGTAGATGATATGAATCTATAACAGGTTCAAATCTTATACCTTGTTCTTGACTCAAAAAGACCCTACATACAAGATTTAGAAAAGGTAAAAGCAGTGAGCCAATTTCTGGAAAGATTTCCACAAGTGAAGAGGCCAAGTAAAATGAGCTTAGAAACAGAAGTGTGAAGACTGCATAATTCCTCTTGCTACAGTCTTAAATGGTATGAAAAAGTAATAGGAAATGCTTAATCTCTATTTCTTAAAATTGTTAATAGCCCTTAAACATATGGAAGTGCTTTTCCACATAAAAATATTAATAAACTGTGGAACTCTTTGCCACAGTATGCTATAAACGCCAAATATAATTAGATTAAGAAAGCAATTATCTAGACTTGTGAAGGGAACTCTTGTCCTTGCAATTAAAAAACATAATCTTTGCTACTGAAAATAAAGGTCTTGATACAGTCTCAGCTCATAGTCTGGAAGAGCTAAATTACAGGATACACACCATATAAAGGAGCCCTCTGTGTTATATAATGCTGAAGCTTTTCCAGAAGTTTTTGAGTTTGTGCTTTTGTATTCTACAATGAAATTTGATGGTATGTAGGAAAATCTTACAGCACTGTTATGCCATCACAATTGTTTCACTAATTTAAACCTGTCACACAGGCATGGCATATCAACATCAAATACAGTTTCTTTCATTCCGAAGTATGCTGATAATGTACTCTCTCACTCTGGTACATAGCAACTTTATTTCCTGTCCACATTTCATACCCCAGATAATACCTTGTGTGTTCTATAACATAAATGTGGAGCATATAGCAGGTACTAAAAGAAATGGATTCATTCACCTGGACAAGATTTTGAGCTTGACTCCCAGTAGCATATGCATGCACCTACATGTAAATGTGAAATAAAGAAAGAATGCCTAACTTGAGGCCTACAGATTCACTCTAAAAATACCAGAGCTTAGCCCTGGACTGTATTCATCTTAATGAAGGATTGAAATCCACAGTAAGACCTAACATCCTAAAATTTGAGTCATCCATCTTATGCTGAGGAGCATGTTGCGACCAGTGATGATTTTTTTTTCCCCCAAGAGCTAATCTGGCACATAAAGGATGAGAACATTAGACATTTGCTTCTTTTTATTGCAAAGTAGTAGCAAATTTTTGACAGGATCAAAGTTGAGTCACCCTCAGAAGGATTTTGCTCTACCAATGACTTTGCTTGTTCCTATATGGTATTGTCTCAACAATGCAGAGACTGCTGTTATCCATTACTTTCTCTTCTCATGGAGCTGCTCTGGATTAGTCAGGCAAGTCACTGATTGCTTAGCATTTTGCACCCTACCAGCAGAAATACTCCCTACAAGCCACTCATCTTGATAGAGACAGCTGCATGTTTTTTCCAAGTAGTGTTTTTATTAGAGTTTGACTGTCCATCCACTGGAACTGCTGACTGAGCCCATGACTAGAACATCCAATGAATTCTTACTGTGTTGCACATTTCTAGAAAGGAGGAGAACTTGGGGTTTTTATTATCATCCATGCATGAACTAGTATTGTCAGAGTCTGGATGTTCTTCATGAACCAATGGACTTCATTGTGCCAGGTTGCTGGGAATGAAGTTACCGAATGGCAGAGAACGGTGAATGAAGCCATTAAACTTTTATTTCCTTCCTGTTGGGTCTTCTAAAAGTAGAAAACTCAACCTTTTCAGGCCGACTCCCCCTTCTCCAGTCCACACACAACCATTCCAGTTAGCCCAGTCACTCTATTGAAATACTTCTTTCTACTAGCTACAGCAGCAAGGATACATGAAATGTTGTTGAGCTCACGTGTTGTCAGGGAGGGGAGAGGTGAGCTCATCCACCAAAAGGCAAGCAGCAGACAGCTTGTTTGCTTCACCTTCAAGTGCCCCTTTACTGTATGCAAGCATCTGTAGAGGCTAAAATCACCTGAAAGTGATTGCCTGGATAACCAGCACTCCTGAGTTTAGGACTTTGAAAGGTGGGTGAGGGGGAAAGTTTGGGTGCATAAATAAGCTGAAAAAATCCTCACTGTCAAATGAAATGTTCCTCTGCTTTATCACCATTATTTTTAGTGAGATTTTGCATTATGGTACCTTGAGTTTTAAATTAAATGTCAAATATAATTTGGCACTACAAAGAATGAATTATGTGACTGCCCTTAGAGAAAATCAGAAGGCTTAGCTCTGTGAGTTAAATTGGTATCTGCCTTATACTGAGCTGATGTGGGCTAATTGATTAGGATCTGACAGGATACCATATTGCAAATTCAGCACAATCTCTTCCATTAAAAAAAAATAGACCTAAGGTACCTTTAGGGAAAAGCAAAAGATCCTCTGTAAAACAGAATGGGCAGAGGAAAAGAGTGTCTTCAAGGACTTTCTTTTTACTGATGGTTTAGATTCCCCAGAAGCCCACACTTCTTAAGGGTGCAATATGGATGTTAATATGCCCCAGGTCACTTTGGAAGCAATCAAATTTCAGGTTCTTCTGGCCTAATTTTAGAGAGCAGCAAAATATTTTCTCAGTTATCTGACTAAATCTATCTCCATAAGAACTAAGATGACAAAGTGCCACTTTAGATCATTAAAGGAGGGTAATACATTTTAATCAGCAATTACATGAGGAAGGACAAACCAAATGCTATAGCAGTGGGTCATTTTATGAATTCGGTACTTGTGGCCCTCTCCCTTTCAAAATGCATGATGTTATTTCCTGGAAACATCAGTCTTAAAAAACTATTGTCAAGTAAACAAGCCTTGTGTTTCTTACAGCCTTCACGTCTGTGTAGTCTGGGTTTAATTTTCTGTTAAGTACGAGTAGTGTTTGGGGGGGAGGACTAAGTCTGAAGTTCTAATGTAGTCAGGCTGGAATCTGTCACTCAGCTTATTGCATGTTGATGACTCAGTGCAGTTTCAGCTGTAAGCAGACCATGATTTATGGACACCAAGTGAACTCCTGCGGCAAAAACCAGCCATGAGATCAGAGCAGCAATAGGGCCCTTTTTTGGCAGGAGACAGCGCCTGCATTTTTCTCATTCATGCCAAACTGCTTTGCACGGCAATTAGCTCTGTCCTCATTTAGTCTCCAGTCCCAAAGGGTAATGAAAGTCATATATCATCTTCAAGGCTGCTAATTATCCAGCTCAGTTACAGGTAGGCTTTGTAACTGTGAGAAGGGTCTGTCTGCTTGATATTTATTGCTCTTCCAATAAGCAAGCAAAGGAGAAGGGGGGGAAAACTTTCTTGAAAGCTTGCCCATAGCCCTTGCCTCAGATCCTTGACATACCTTCTGCAAATGTGCTAGTCAAAGGGGAAATGTCTTCATTCCACATATCCATTTAGCTCAGTTACAGGTAGGCTTTGTAACTGTGAGAAGGGTCTGTCTGCTTGATATTTATTGCTCTTCCAATAAGCAAGCAAAGGAGAAGGGGGGGAAAACTTTCTTGAAAGCTTGCCCATAGCCCTTGCCTCAGATCCTTGACATACCTTCTGCAAATGTGCTAGTCAAAGGGGAAATGTCTTCATTCCACATATCCATTTTTCATAACTAAACATTCAGGAACAGAGAGCAAGTGCTTGAAACATGAGAGAACATACATTTGGAGTGAGCTTGTCTCTAGTCGTTTGCTTGTGGAAAGACAAGCCTCTGAATAAACAGACATGAAAACAGGAAGAAGGGTAATAGAGAAGAATGAGGAACTTCTTTCTCCTCCTCCACTCCTTTCTCCTCCCAGCCCTTCAGCACACACCACAATCTTGGGAAAATTATGGGGTTAGAGAACTGTGGGGTTTTTTACTGATGATACACCAGAGGAAGCCTATAACGTGATATTTGAGCCCTCTCACCATCAGCACTGAAATACAGTTAAACTCCAATCTCTATCCAGAGTTCAGGCCCTGCCTGTCTTTCTGTAACAGGCTGAACCAGATGCTCGACAATTTCAGTTGTTTTGGAAGGTGGTATTAATAGAGCCAGGTCCTGCAACTAGGAGCCATCTTTGACTGTTGTCAATATTGATTAGTTAAATCAACAGTCCAAGTAGCTGAGACCTTACTCTGTTAAGGAATGAACTTCAGCTTGGATGGAATCTTATTAAGTTTTGTAAAGGTTTGATTTGATTTTGACTTATTTGTTTCTGTTAGTATTTTGCCTCTATTTCATACTTGTTTTGATCAGTAGGCCTGAAAACTGCAAGGTCCAACACGAAGCACTTTGTTGCAGTGTGAATGTGGAGATATCTCCAAATCCAATCAGCCAGTGAAGGATTTGCCAGACGTCTTCTCTAATTGCCTAGTAAAATCTTATGCTTCAAATGAAAAGCTTACAGAAAGCTTTCTCCATTATTTCATATCAGCTGGGTGCTTTTTGGGCATAGTTGGCAGTGGCTTCTAGGAAAATAAAGCTACTGCACATATGCAGGAAAGCAATTTTGCTACCTCTAGCACAGGGCTGACCTGTGTGTATACAGCATGCATGGAGTGACATTGCCTCTCAAGGCATGACGTCTGATCTCTCCAGTATTATCGAGGCTCTCATTTTCTACAAGCTTCATTGTCTCAAAAATCCTCAAGACAATCTTGTTGTGCATAAAGGCAGTTGTCAAAGCAAGCACACGGAAAGGGATCTGGGGCAGAAGCAGTCAGTAAAGTTCAGCAAATAAAGAGCTTGGGCTGGCACTGACCTGCAGCTGGGACGTACAACGAGCAGGAGGACCAGACATGCTGCTCATCATTTCTGCACCATGAAAGTAGTATATAACTATACTGGTAGAAGGCAGAGAAGATACAGACCTACGTCATAGTGGAAAGTATATAACTATACTGGTAGAAGGCAGGGGAGATACAGACCTACGTCATAGTGGAGCCATGCTGAGAAGTGAGTATGCTGCTAGGTATATGGCTTTTTGGGTGGGGAGCTGAACTGGCGTGGTGGGAGCTCTGCAGCCTTCAAGGCTTCAAACTGTGGTGTGGCATTGGGAGGGGCCCAATACTGCTCTGGTGCCTCTGGGTGTTGCTGGATTCATCCAGGCCTGACTTTTATTTCTGTCAGCAGCAGGAAAGCACTTAAGAGGGTGGAGATTTGAAAGAAGAGTAGGAAGTTACTTATTCTTTTTTTTACATCTCCTTTTCCTATCTTCACTGATGTGCAAAAGTGGAGGATCAACTTTCATGATCAAATGTGATTTTATTTTTCTCTGTGTGGAGAATGGCAGAATATTTTGTATGGTTTTCATCCTGGCCGGGAGGAAACACTAGAAAGCTGGATGAGATCCAAGCAATTCAGATACCAGGATTCAGAGGAGCACTGCAAAGGAGTGGGTGCTCATCTGTCATGCATTGGCAGGTTCCTTTAAACTCAGCAGTACTCATCTGATTTATACCAGTCACAGAGGTGCCCTGCAAACCTTGAGTTATTTGGCTGTATTATCTTTGCCAAGTTTGCAAACCTGTTGACTTGAACTTTCAGTAGTTGCATTCCAAGTGCTCTCACCCCACCCTTCCTGGAAATAGGTATCCATGCAGCTCCTCATGACAGCCGTGGGAACTGCTGTTGTATATCCTACTGCAGAACAGAGTGCTGGTGTCTGTATCTTGCTGTCTTGCAGAATCAAGGCTTGAGGCACTGTGCCACTTGGTGGTGAGGGGAAGGGCAGTGAGTTGGATAGGAGTTGTTGTTCAGGATTGGAGTGGTGAGCTGTCTTTTCTTGTAAATTGGCATTGATATTGGATAGTGCTAACTGCTGTAGGGGAAACTGCCCCTTTTTCTCCTATTATTTGATTTTTCTGATATGGGCTTAAATTTAGATTAGATATAAGAAAAAAATCTTTTACTATAAGGGTGGTGAGATATTGGAACAGCAGGTTACCCAGGGAGATGGTGGTTGCCCTGACCCTGGCAGTGTTCAAGGCCAGGCTGGATGAGCCTTGGGCAACCTGTGAGGAGGTGTCCCTGCCCATGGCAGAGGGTTGGGACTAGGTGATCTGTAAGGTCAATTTCAACTCTTAAATTCTGTGATTCTATGATTCTACTCATTTTCCTCAATAGTAAGAATGTCTATTTCTTAAAAAAAGAAAAAGTGATCTGTGATTCTATGATTCTACTCATTTTTCTCAATAGTAAGAATTTCTATTTCTTAAAAAAAAAAAGTGTCTTTGCACTACTCATTCTGTAGTCCCCTAGGCTTGTCTTTTTATGCGTCTTGAAGTTTTTCTGCTGTCTTCCTTGTGTATTTAGCAGACAGTGGAGGACAGATAATAGGAAGAAAAAGATGTTAAAGGCTTCATCCAAATTCTGCTGAAGCCACTACTAATTAGCATGACACCAACATTAAATATAGTTTTGGAAGTAGTATTCTCTGAGATGAAGATGAAAGTAATTAGAAATGAGTTTTCAAGCCTCGCTGTTCCATCCCATGATATCTTCTCTTAGATTTTCATTTAGTTTGGTTTATCTTTTTTTCATTTATTGTCTGATCTGTTGAAACAAGTATTTGTCTGACATATCTCTTTCCGTTTGTATTAACAGTGACCAAGGTATCATAAAGGCAGGTATCCCAAATGCTTATTCCTTATCAGTAATTTGATTTGTTGTTGTGCAGCAAATAACACAGAAATCTATTGTTTCCTTTCTTCAATAAAAGGAGTGATACTTGGGTGTAGTTTTGTATCAGCCATGGTTAATCTATTTCTAAACTTTGAAAAGATGGTAAAAAGGTGTTTGTCTCCTGTCCTTGTGTTGTGTCAGAAGCAGCACACATCCAGCTGTGCAGGCAGCTGCACTGGGGACTGGATCTGGCTGACTGCTGAGGCATGCAACTACATGTACTGACACAAAGTGTGGAGGAGAGGTGAGGTGGTGGAAAGGAAGGTTTGTCCCTTTCATTAGTATTTCAGAGTGCAACTAAATGGAGCTAACCATGAAATCACATCTTTACTGTAGCTACATCTATTATCTTTCCATTTAGATCTCAGTTTGTTAGATGATTTCTTCAGCAAGTGGGAAGAAAAAAAGACATGCTTACTGTGTATAGACCCATGCAAGGTAAAAAGACCAAATCCATTGAAACAGTTAAAGTCTTCCTTGTAAATATTTATCTTGTTTTACATTCCCTGATATACCAGAATGGTGCTGCTGCAAATGGAAACTAAAAAACTGTTCTTGGCAGTTGTGTGCTTTGGATCCATCACATAGAGGGATTTTCTGAAGAGATAAGCTGAAGGAGTGTTTCTAAGCAGGAGTTTAATTTAAAAATAGGCTATGTCAGGGAAGCCTGAAAGAGATATAACAATCAAACTTTGATCAAGTTCTGTCTCAAACCTCTTGTCCTTGCTGCATTGACAAGATTCAACTGCTCTCCAAGTATCTAACCACAGCCTAAAAAGAAAGCTGCTGTAAGGTAGTTTTACTGTTCTGATTCAGATGAAGCAGAAAAAAAAAGAATATGGGGAAACTGTTCATGGTAACGAAACTGTTAATTTTCAAAATTGTTCTTAAGTGTGAGTTGAGTAAACTGCCATGGGAACCTTGTTCTGCTTATTGATTGTGGCAAACTATTGTGATAAACCTCCATGTTGAACAGTTTGCACTGCAAGAGACCTCCAGACAGCTCCTGGGGAATTCGTTTGTGGTGAGGTGACCCTGGCTGACACCCCTCCCAGCTGCTGTTGCAAAGGAGATCTTTTCCCCACTTCTTCACTATGTTATCCTGTAGGCATTGCCACCATCTCTAATGGGCAGCAGTGGGTCCATCTTGGAGCTGACTGGCATTGGCTCTGTCAGACATAGGAGAAGTTTCTAGCAGCTACTCACAGAAGCCACCCATGTAGCCTTTCCTGCTGCCAAAACCTTGCCATGCAAACCCATCCTTAGTCAGCATTGTGTAAAAATTCACTCAGACAATTCAGGTATTCAGATTTTTTTTTACAAAAATTTCTCTGTGTATAAAATTGGCAGGAAGGAATAGGCATGGTGTGTATTTTGTCATCATTTTAATCTTATTTTCATGGAGAAATGACTAAAGAATAGGCTGTTCAAAGCTCCAATCAGAACGTGATAAGGGAAACATGCAAAAAAGAGATCTAAAGTGTGAGATAGAAAACATGAGAGTATTGGTTCTTATGATGAATAGGTTTTGTTTTCTAGCGTACATTTCTATGCTCAACTGTTAATATATTGCTTCTCTTTTGCAACAGGAAATCATTAAAAATTCGACCAGCTCCAACAGGGAAGACATCAATCAGGTCTCATCTGGTAAATGTTAAGCTCCTTGTCAGGACTACCAAACCTTTGACATGTGTATGTAAGGAAGGGTTGAGTAGGAATGTTTTATCCAATCTCTTCTTAAGTATGCTGCTCTGTATATGTTCTTGTACTATAGTGATCTCTAATATCATATACATGTCATTCTGTTTTACAACAGAGCAAGCAAAGATGCACTATGGGCATAGAGCATAAGATGCTAAAGTTTCCAGTGTTACATAGCTCTTTCAGAAATTTGTTCTTCATTTCATAAAGAAGTCGTGAAAAGTCCACCAAAGAACCCATCTCTTGTACAGATGAACTCTGGCCTTTCTATGGAGTATCCTTTTGGGACAGAGGGCTGTAATTGCTGATTATGCTCTTCATTTTGCTGGAAAATTAAAAAACTATTTTAATATTAGTTTGAAATTTTATGAGAAATCACTGTAGGTAGCACAAAACAAAGCTTGGTGACAGTACTACTGATCAAACATATAGGTGCACCCTTTTATGAGAACTAACTGGCCTCTTGCAAACCCCCATGAGAATCCAATAAGCAATTCACAGTAGTTATCTAGAATCAGCAAATTTATGGTTTTATTCCACGCTGGTGTTTTACTACTGAGTTTTTAAGGGAATAATGGAAGGCTTGTTTTCAAATTAAATATTTTGTGTCTCAATCAAAAACTGTTGTTCATGGTTCTCTTTATTAATCCAAGATCACCACCCCTGTGGTCCTCCACTACAACTCAGAGAGTCCTGGCACCCCTGTGCTTTTCCTACTTTGGGAACACTGGCAGGATAAAGGTGGTGAGTAAAGACTGTGTTCCTGCTGTTTGAGAAAGTTTCACAAATATGCAAGATTTTTTCCTAGTAAGCAGGGAGGTATTTCGTATTGCTGTTCCATTTTGCTCAGACTGTTTGAGGTTATTCCTATTGAGTCATAGCAATTCTGTACCTGGTAACACCACAAAAAATAAGTGTGACCATGCATAATTCTTACCTAATTGTGTATCTAGGCTATATCTGTATATGATTAATTAACATGCTTATTAGGCAAGAAAGAAAATGTTTTATTTACTAATACAGTAAACACACTGCCAACAGTTAGCGAACTGTCAGTGATAGTGATTCTTTGTTTGATTCAAAAATTATCACTTTGAGTAAGTATATGCTGAAGCAATCCCTTTATTGCTATCTTGTTTCATATAGCTGGACTCATGTTTGAAAGGCTTTCAATCTTCAAACCAAGGCAACCATCCAGTTGTCCTCATTCAAACTGGAACAGATTTTCATTTGAGTCCATTGCAGTATTTGCTCATTCTAGGCTATTTCAATACTATTGTTAAACAAGGAAAAGAGCATCTTTTGCCCTAGTTCATTCTGCAAGCAGTGCCATATTGTAGGTTTGGCCTGGCTGCAGGGAGGAGAGATTGCAGTACAGTAACTAGCACCTGATTTGGGGCAGGGCTCAATTACAACTTGTGGTAGATACCTTCCCAAGAAGAGAGCAAGAATTGTAGGAGTTCTTTCTCTTTCATGGCTTCCTGAGTGAACTCCTACCGCTTTGATTTCTGCTTCCCCAGCTCCTGATGCCTCATAGATATATCTGTGTCCCAGTTGAGACTCACTGGCAGAGTAATGCAATCAGAGCTTGCCTTTCAGCTTTCCACATAGTTCCCAGGGGCCTATATGCCTTGCAGGCATAAAACCTTTTGTGCTTATTGCTAATACAGATATTTTCATCCCATTTGTGGGTACATCAACACTAAAAGTGCTGAGACACTGCTGGTGCAGCATGAGAAAGTCTGGAACCAGGAATGATGAGAAGGACAGTGGATATATCCACGTTCACTTTCTAGAACCCCACTCAGTCTAAGAAACATCATGGCCATGCAAGCAGAGCCAAACCACCTCTAGAGCTGAGCTCTTATCTCTGTGCATCATCACGTGGGCTAATCATTCAATCTGCATCCTGGAGTCAGATCCTCAAGTCCTCAGTGGGAGAAAATTCTCATTGGAGTCTGGCACAAGGAACATAAAATTTTGTTTAAAAACACTGAATATGCAGTAGCAGCTGTGAATTGTCAAATCCAGCATAGGATTATACCCCACATCATATGCTTCAGCACTTTATACAGACTATGTTTAAATTAATTTTTAATTAGCTCATTATACAGATAGAAGATCTGCTCATCTCAAGTTTCATAACCACAACTTTGCCTGCAGGTCTCTCTATCAGACAGTTGGATGATGCCAGCACACAACTTCAGCTGGAAGTGCTCAAACCCCGCAGCAATGAGACTAATATTAAAAGCCCTGATAGTATCAGGCACCACACTCCATTATATCACGATTGCATTTCCATCTTCATGCCCAGTCTTCTTATATAGTATAAAGAGCTTGTGGAGGGCGGGGGTTCATGAGGCTGGAAAACCTACGTGTCATGGAGAGCCAAAGATATCTGAGTGTGCATAATGGTGCTACCCATAAACTCAGTATAGGTTTTGATGATTAAGGGCAAGTTAAGCCCACCCAAAGTGACTCACATGAATTGTTGGTCCAGAGATCTCAAATCACAGATCTTCTCCCTCTTCTGGTTGGAGAAGATTTCGTAGACATACATGCCTGATGAAATATGATGGTGCCAGTTCCTGTAATAGCATTACCTGCTTTGGAAATACCTTCTCTCCTCTTTTCCAAATCTGTCCCCTGTTGTGAGATAGACTGCAGATGTACATGGCTTGAAGATAAATAGAAGTGCCTGAGAAAGTACTAGCTTTATGGGCCCAGAATTAAGGTACCTCTAAAGTCATTTGTTTGGGTTTGTATAGGAAATACATGGCACAGTCAGGAACAGGCCACAGATCACATAAGGTCCAAGTATTGTGCTTAACCAGAGATCATCCTTATCTCCTCCGTACCTACAGTTTCTTCATTTAATGTTCTTAGTTGCATTAACATAGTTTCCTTGGAGCTTACAACCTACTCCAGTGTAGCAAGCTGACCACAGTTATGACGAGATTAGTTAGACAACTTGTTTTGTCTTTTTCATTTTTTCTTCTATTTGCTGTTAATAATACCCTCAGAAAACAAATTTCCATGAGATTGGTAGCTGAACATTTTCTATGTTTCAGTATGACTTTTTAAGGCTAGCTGCACTGCAGGAGGCTAGCTTCAGACCGATCAGACAGAAGCAAAGGCTGTCAACTTAGCTTGACACAAACTGTAAACTTGACTCAAATATTCTTGTGAAAAAGTGTATTATTTGTTCTTTATGCTACCGCAAATATTTTTGGAAGGTTATTCAATCTCAGTTGCTATGAAATCCTGTTCTTGGCCCATGTGCAGTCATACTACACATCAGTGACAAGAGGTGATCCAGCTGCAAAGATTCCTTAAGCTATTGTCCAGCCATTCACACCTCTGGAATTTCATAATAAATTGAATCAACTGAACATATTGGGGCGTTAGACAATGAACAGATCTGAATGTGTGGTGAAACCAGTGACTCATCTCAGTCTCTAATTTCATTCCTGTTCACATTGTTTATCTAGGAAGAACAGGGCAGGGAATGTGTGAGGATATATGTGCTGTTTATTTAGATCTGTAGTAGAAAGCTAATTCCTCAGCAGAAGCTCTGCTCTGAATCAGAGACAGAGAGAAACTGATTTGCTATAGAGCTGTAATGAATTTATTTATTTTAATGACATTTCTTGTCTTTTATATGTAACGAAAGAAGATAGTGACTTTCTTCAAAGTCCATCTGTTTGAGATCCTTCATTGTTATTGATTTCCATTCAGCTCCTTCCAGCTTCTCTATGAGTTAATGGCATTCAAGGGCCAAAGCTTTGTGATATATTTGCTGTGGTTTTATCAATGCCGTACAAAGCCTCATCTCTTCTCCAGTTCCTGATTGTGGTGAGCCTGAGGATGGAAAACTAAGCAGCACTGAAGAATTTCAATATCCTATTTCACTGCAAACTCACATTAAATTTGCTATTCTCTTTGAAGTCAGCAGAAAAGCCCTGACTGACATCAACTGAGTATCTGGTTCTGTGTTTCTGACAACGTTACTGCTTGTCTGGTGTAGCAGTCCCTGTGGCCGCTGAGAGTGAAAAGTAGCTGAGGCAGTTTATCAGCGGTTGGGAATACTAAGAGCCCAGATAATTCACCCCCTAACTACCCCAGCATCCCTTTCCCTTGTTCTTTTCAACTTGTTCTAGCCTGTTAGTACCACTACCACTGTGTCATAGGTCTGTGCTGAATTGTCAGTTAGCATACAAACTGGGGGATGGAGGTAACTCTTGGGCATGAAAGGGCAACATAAGCAAATATTTTGCCTTCCCAAGAGTGGGAATGTGTTCTCAATGAACCTGACTATTTTTTCTGAATATAGATGTTGCAGGGGATTTTCTATAAGAGACAGGCATCCTGCCTCCAAATATAACTTGTGCCTGATCTTTCAAAACCCTTCCTAATGTACCTTGCCAGTTATATGTTGCTGAGCAGGAGGCTTGAGAAGATTATTTCAGCTGTGGCAATCAGTTTACACCTTGAACCACAAGATCGGATTACTTTTGGTATTTAATTTTGAAATATTTCCCCCAGATGTACCGTACCTTTGCATGTTTCCTGGATGAATTTAATTTTGTTATTTCCTGCTCTTATTTCTAAGCTTTCTCAGGTCCTCCGTGTTATTTCTCTGTCTTCACTTACGTTTGCAACACTTCCTAATTTAGCATCTTCTGCAAATTTAATTACTATATCAACTTTTTATATCACCTGATCAGTGGTTTTAAAATATTATTGAAATATTAAAAACTTGAGTTTAACACTGCAAATTTCCTAAGGGGCAGTTCCCTCAAATCATTTGTTCTTGGGGGATTTATGCATGGTTAGTGTATCTAACACTGTGGATGTGCATAAAACTACTCAATAAAAATTGCTGACATAATTTAATTCTTTCTTTGCTCTGGAAGACTTAGTCTACAGACATCTCAAAGGTGTGAAACAGCATAAATAGGGCATTGGACTTGGTAGTGCAATAGAGCATGTGAATTTGGGAAGACTCTAGCAAAAGAGAATTTAAAGCTGTCACAAACATGCTTGATGTCATAGGTGACAAAATAAAGACTACAGTAGAGAAAGAAGACTCAAATAGTCCCAATAAGACTGATAGTAGGAGTAGTGAAAGAAGCCGTAAAGAAAGACGTCCAAGGGCAGTGTTTTGTAGTGCTCTAAAATGGTGGTATGAATTTGATTTATAAGTGGAAACCAAGGAGCTGAGAATGAAAGGCATGAAAAGAGAAAAAATACTTGAAATGACCACTTCAAAAAAACAGAGTGAGAAAGCTGCAAGCCCCCCTGAAAATAGATGTGTTGATGTAGCTGTGGCAGCAGATGACTAATATATGAACTCTGAGCAGTAGGATAAAGAAAAGGCTGAATTTTTAAAGTTTTAGACCCAGTTTTATCTTAGCATCTAAACAAATGTACCAGAATATTTTATGTGACCTTCCATTGAATGATCTACTAATGTCTAATGTATCAAACATAGATTAATTTTTTTTTTCAGTTTAGCTGTTTGGCAGTTTAGTAAGAATTTAGCAAGTTGCTTATGTGACCTCTTTGTTACTGCTTCATGCAGCCTCATGGTTCTTGTAGATTAATTTTTCCTATACTTTTTTTCACTTTGGTGGAGGTTCCTTGTTCCTTACTGGGCTGGCATGCCTCTAGGAATTGCTTACTTTTCTTTACCTTTTGTGATTGCCTATATTCTTACTACAGAAGAAAGAGCATAATGAGATATAGTTTGTTTACTGTGTTTCTTTTTACACCACACAAGTTGTCTCTTACATTCAAAAAGGAATTTTTTATTTAGTGATTTTTAGCGTTATTTAATGGCTATATCCTCACTATAGTGGATCGTATTTTTCAATTACTGCCACTTTCTAGTTTAGATACTTTATTAGGCCTAATTGTGAACCAGGTGCCAGGTGATGAGCAAAAGCAAAGAGAAGGCATGGGTTTTGTCCCAGTGAATTTGCAATTTATTGACTGTTGTGCATTCAGCTGTTCTGGTGTTTGGAACTGATAACATTGTATTTTAAGTACTGCTAGTGTTCTAAAACACAGTGTTCACCAAACTGGAGATTTTAATGAATATGGTTTGGCAGAATGAATTGGGGGTGGTTAGTTGGATTCCCAGATTGTGCTTTTTAGGCAAAATCTAGTTTTCAAGACCACAGGAAAGTGATGGTCAGATAATGGCTGTTTGTACAAGATATTGTCATGATGTCCAAAGCCTTTTGTACAGGATATTCAGCACTCACATAGTCAAATTTCAGGAATCTAGTGTGTATGTGTGTGAGCTGGTGTCCAGGCTCTTCATATACATAATAAAGAGAGATAGGTACCTACATTTTCCTTGTCCTCTGTAAGTTCCCCTTTCGCATAAAACCTCCTAGCCTAGAGACCTTTAGAAAGACTGTGTCACTCTTCCACGGTTGAGCCACACTGCTGCCTCCAAGCAGTGTACAGTCTCTGCACACGTAGTCTCAGTAGTGAAGAATTATGGTTCTTTTTAAGTGCTATATCACTAAATCTAGGACAATTGTCCACATCTGAAATCACAGCTATGCTTAGGGATCAGTGTTATTGTGAGGGGGCACTGGGGAAAGGAAATCAGCTTGTCATTTACACAGAAAAGAGTCTGCATTGAAGGGGGTCAGATCAAGAGCTCATCTGTAAATGAAAGCTCAGCCCTCACTAGGCTACAGTCCAGTGGGGAAAAAAAAAAAAAAAGGCTCAGTGCATTTCTCTGGTAACCTCACTTATTAGGCAATTTTAATATAGCTGTAATAAGCTCCCTTCAAGCCAAACCTTGGGTAAGGTCTTAGAAATGCTCAGCTGCCATGTGGCTTGTAGCAACTATCACAAAATATTGATTTATTCCACAACCACTCCCTGCCATGTGTTATGTAAATAACAATGTTTGATAGTGTGTGTAGTTCTTCATGCTGTAACACACAGGTCTTGGGGAGGTCTTGAGTCAAAAGATGAAAGGCCAACGGCCTCCAGTTGTCCTCAGGATGTGTGCATGACACTGCAGCTGCACACACATGCACCAAGCCCTTCCCTTTTGAGTGTATTTAATAATTATGATTTTAATGTTTTATCTGGTTCTGATCTGGGTGGGTATAATCTTCTAATTACATAACTTTGAATTATCTCAGGTTGTCTCCATCTTTAATACTGTTAGTAATTCTCCACTGGAAAAACTGAATTCACTGTGCTTTCACTGCATATGCTTATATCTCTACAGATTTAAGCTGGAAAAAAGTGTGCAGTCTGAAAACACCACTAATTGTGCTTCAGCTTGTAGGTTGCAGAGCAGCCTCATTCTGTTTTCCCACAGCCAAGAGAAGGCCTCAAGGCCAAAATGTCACCTCAGATTTCTTTTGATCTCAACTTATATTTTATTAACCCTTTTAACTTCACTGAGGGTATGGAAAGAAACATGTATATTCCCTTTCATATAAACCTGGCATTGTCCTTACATCTTGCGTGCAAATGTATGGACAGTTTTTCATACAAAGGATTATTTAGATGTAATCTATATGCCTGGCAAATTACAGATAAGAAGGGGCAGGCAGCATTTATTCTGCAATGTTTATGATTTATTTCCCTTTTATTTTCTCTCTTTAACTCCATCCAAAATATTTCTGAGAGTCTTGGTGAAATATAATAGTAGAAGACTTTAATGGCACCTTTTCATCTCAGAATTGCAGAGTGCTTTTCAGGGCTTAATTAAATTTTACAGCATGCCTTTCAGGTGAGTGTAATTTGAATGCATCCATTCCTGTTTGTGAGGAAACTGAGGCAGAGAGTGGTGATTAACTCAAGGCTGTGAGCCAAATAGAATGTCAGAGTGAGAATTATGGCCCAAGAGATTTGATTAGGAGATTTGATAATTCCAACTCGATTTGATTCTTAAAAATTTCATCAGGTAGACAACACAAACGATGGCTGCTTGAACTGACAGAGAAGCCAAATAGCTTCTCTAGACTCTTCCTCTCCTTAACCTTTGTGATGACTAGTAGTTTGTGACTTAGTCCAATTTTGGGGCCTCTCAAATCTTTGGATACATCAGATGTTTGGTTAGCCCTCCAAAACAATTGGGAGAAAATGAGTGGACGGTTACATTCTACCTCTGCCGTTTTCTCAGCAAGTGGTGCAGGCCTTTCACCCCTTTCCACTGACATATCTGTTAGGGTGGGATCAGAATGCATCCAACAACTCCTATAGTCATGGTTTTCTACAAGATGAACTCTAACAGAAGTTGCGAAAGACGAAGCTCATTGCCCAGTCCTTGCCAGTGGTCAAGGGCAAGCCTTTCATCTCTCTCCACACTGAGAAGTATTGAAAGCAGCCTGTCCTCTTCTGTGGGGGCCCAAGTGGAAGGGTAAAAGCTGCTGGGAGAAAATTGTTCATTTACCTGCACATTTTTCTTACAAAAATGCTTTATAGGTTCAGACATCAGCACTTATATAGATACTGCATAAACATAGATACTGGTGATGCTGTAGGATAGGCCATAAAGCATTGTACCAGAGTGGGTTAGGACAGTGGGAAGATGTACTTCCTGGTCCCTCTGTTATCATAGGCTGAAAATCATACTTGGTTTGGCCAGAAACTGTCTGTGAGCGGAATGTAGTTCTGTAAGTGTCTTGGGCACATCTGGATCCCCCACTCTGTGCTCCTACCTGCAGAGGGGATGGCATTATCTAGCCTGTCTGGCAGGGCTAAAACTGATGTATGCTGCAATTTAAAACTTGAGGTATGGCCATTTCTTTGAAGATGTGTGAAACAAAACTGAAATCAAGCATGCCAGGGATCCCACAGATGCATTATGCAGGCTGAGTGTACCCTTTCCTCTGTACCAGCTATCATGGTGAGAAAAGGTACTCTGACTGTGAGGCAGGCTCATAACAAGCAGGTCAGTATTTTTAAGGAGTTAATGAATCAGTCTTTGGGAAATCAGGGGTATGAATTAACTTTTCATTCTCTCAGCAGAGAAGCCAAAGATTGAAAGATGTCCCTCTGTCACCAGAAACCAGTCTCAGGCCTAGAGGAAAGAGAGGACACTCATAGTCCTTTGCTGCCTGGCTCTGCTGGAGCCTGCAGTGGACAAGCACTACTGCATCTAGGTTTTCCAAAGCCTGAGCAGGACTTAGCATCCACAGTGTCTGACTCCAAGCCCTTCAGGCAAGGTATGAAATGTGGTACACAGTACGTTTTCAGTGTGCTGTAAGACAGTCTGTCAGTAGCCACTAGGAGGTACAATGGAAGCAAAGAGAAGTTTTCTATTTCCATCATTGTCAGTCTGGTCTCTTAAAATTACTTGCCTGAGAGTGAAATGGCTCCTCACAGTTCTGCAGAGGCCAATCTTCCTTTGCTGTATTATGAAACAGGTGCTGCATGTCTTTTTGTCAGAATAATAGAATCAGAGTACAAATGAGGTCAGCCAATTGCTGAACAGGTTTTGCCACTTACTGTTGATCATCTTTCTAATACCTTTCTTTTCTCCTTCATGTTGACCTCTTCTAATAGGGAAGTCAACAGCTGTGGCAACGTGCATGGGACATACTTTGACAGCAGCAGGACTCAGCTGACAACCTCTGGAATATATTATTTCAGTGTCATCTGGGTCTATAGCTGGCTCTCCTATAACTGTATTGAAGGTTGAAGGCCTTGGGTGTTGCTCTTCTTTTCATCTTCTTTGCACTACACCAGCGTTGCACAGGGACCGTAAAGTATGCGTAGGAAAACAGGCCTTGGGGACATATTTTACTGCAGGGTTAGAAATACAGCTTTCTTTAATTTACAAGTGCTTGGTTATGTGTAAATCTGTTTCACTACCCAAACTGTTCACATCAAAGTCTTTGAGCTGCACTGTACTTGATGAGAGCAACAGTGCATGTTTGTCACTGCATAAGCAAAACAGAAATTCCTTTGGGAAGAGGGAGACAGAGACCTGAGCACAGTGCACCTTAGAGGATTTGTTGCTAATTTCAATGACAGAAGGGTTGGGGCGTTTTATCACATTATTGGCATTCCTCCAGATTAAAACTTCTTCCACAAACACCATTTTGAACCTCACCTATGACTGAAACTATTTCACAAGGGTACTGAGGCTTCTTTGAAACCTCTGTGTGGGGTTGAATTAGTGGCTTAGGAGACTCCAGGACACTGGGATGGAGTGCAGAAAGTGCCCAGAAGCCTAATTTGCCTCTCACAGTCTCAGGCCACTCCCACTGACCCACACTGCTTGAATGCCTCCACTGTCAGGAGTCATGGTAAGAAGTCAGTCATGTATATCAGGAGAAATTTCTGCGGATCACACGCTGGAAGAAGCAAGAGAAATTCCCTGTGATTGGAGAGAGTGTCCTCAGGAGAGAATGATTCCAGAGGGTTGTTAGAAGTGTTTCGTTTTCAGGAAGATTAGCTGCACCTTTCATTTGTCCTTTGAAGATTATTTTTGCTCTGTAAAAGGATTTAAAAAATGGCAAACCAGTGCACAGGCACATACGAAAAAAAGAAAACACAAGGTTATGGGAAGAAGCTGAGATTCTATCTGTTTTATTGAATGATCCTGGAATACAGTAACAAGAGGACAGTCGTGTGCTTAATCATCTCACTCTTACAAGTAGAAACGATGCTTGACAACAGAGTGCACTGATATGAATGTAAGAGTTGGGGAAAGGAAAAAAACCTATGGAACAAAATAAGCATAAAATGTAAACAAAATTCTGCTAGGAGTATTTGTAGTGACAGATGCTTTGGTAGATAGGGCAAAAAAATGTATTCCTTTCTCCTAAAGGGAAATAGGTGGAAGTCCATCAAATAAACTTTGTCCTGGCATATTTTATTTTTGCACGGAGGAAAAGGAAAAGATCTTTTTTGATGTCGGCTTTTTTTTTTCCTGCTGTTTTTTCCCTTTCTGCCATACCAGAAAAAAAAAGATCATGGAAGACAGGCCAGGCAAAAGGGAAAAAAAAAAAGGAGGTGAGGAAGGGGAAAAAAAAAAAGGTTACTGTGAGTATCAGAGAGGGGGCTAATTGTCAAGGTTATATCTCCACAGATGATTGATGTGAGGCTGGGTTTTTCTGTGGAATGTTTAATGTTCTCATTATTGGTTACGCTGTTGTGTATATTTCTCTGTCAGCACTGCAGACCCATCTGAACTGCCAAGGCACTTCAAAGCCCTGCAGGTCATTTATCATCCTCCTGACGCTGCGAATGTTCAGCCTCAGCTGAGTGCCAGGGATTTGTTATGACTTGAGAGCCAGCTGACAGACAGGTCTGCTGCAAAAAGGATTCCTTTTTGTCACACTGCGAAAACATCAATGTTCCTATAATGGCCTACAACTGTCAAAGGGGACTGCCACCTGACAGTTGTGTGGTCTCACTAATTTGCAGCCCGGTGACTTGTTTCCTTGAGTTTAGATTCAGTTACGGTGTCACATGCAAACAGGTCACCATCTGTCGTCCTGTGCCAGGGGGCACATGGTAGGGGGTGGAGAGAGAGCAAGAGAGAGAGAGGAGGAAAAGATGAAGTGGCAAACTGGGGGTGGGGAGAGGCGAGGGGAAAATAAAAATGGCCATGCAAATCAAAGCCGTGTCTTTATTTCAGATTCCTGTTTTCTGAACGTTTCTAGCCCACTGCAATGTGAATCTCTGAAAGTTGTGTTGAAAATTGAGGCAGGGAAAGAAAGAACCTTGCAAAGAGCCAGAGCTGGGGGGGAGTGGAGGGTGGGAAGAGAAGGGGGGAGAGAGAGAAAGAGAGAGAGAGAGAGAGAGAGAGAAATATCAGGGCTTTGTTTCCTTTCCCAGGCCATGACATGATTAATCGTTTTCTTCTGATCTAATTTTGGAACATGAAAAACAGCACATTTGTCTTGAAGAAAAATGATGTGCCGTACTGCGCAGATGGAAATTTCGAGCAATGAAAAAGATTAAAGTGAAATTCCACTCCTTAGACCTAATCATGAGTTGTAGATTATTCTGTCGTTCTAACCAGATGGTAGGCTTGATTCCACAACCCCCTTCTTATATTAATGAATACTAGACTGTTATATTTGACTTAGGTAAGTGAAATGTCTATCAAGCCTAATGGACTGCCAGCCAGCATAACACATGTTGTACCACTGAGGGTCCTTGCTGCATTTTTCATGTTTTATACTAATGTAGAACATTTTGTTTCCTACTGTTTTCCATCATTGTCACTGTTTGCTAAATATTTTCACATGTAGGGGGAAAAAAAGTAAAAAACTTGTGTCCAGAGCTAATTTCCTCACGTTGGTCACAGCTATAATTCTACAAGTAAAACAGTCACCTGAAGCAATGCATACAAGAACTCAATAGTAACTTGATTAAGTTCCCAGTCAACAAGACTGCACTAGGCTGTATGTTAACAAACCTAATTATAGGCAGCATAGTGATAAATTGTGCAGGGTGCATGTAGCACATCTCTGAGGTCATGTCTGGAAAAGAAGTTTTGCCCCAGGGGACAGGGATGGGGTGTCATTTCTAAATAAAGTAAACGCAGGTTCACTGATGTTTCCCATTGGGTTGCCTTCCGCTTTCTGACAAAAGTTTTTCTAGCAGGGATGTCCCAAGAGATCCTCACAAGAACGGAAGAGTGGAGGAGGAGAAGAATGGGAAGCTGGGGGATTCTCTTTAACTTTTCCAACTGTGCAGTCCTGTGACTGCCACGTAATTTCTACCATGCTTGGACTTGTCAGAGCCATGGGTACTGCTAATCATCCATTAGGATGGATGCCACCACTTGTGCTCAGAAACCATAGTATCATTTTCAGCATTTAGCTGAACAAAATAGTACTTGTGCTGAACATGAGAGTGGGGTAGCATCTCTTCCTTTTATGTAAAGTAAAATATAAAAATCTTTGATTTCTCCTGTTGAAAAAGCAACAATGGGGCTCTGTGCCTGAGTGCCTGCCTCTGGTTCTATTGGGGAGCGTGCCGTCAGGTAGGGGAAGTGTGCTTGCACAGTGCTAATTTTAGACACTGAAAGAATCAACAGGATGCATGGATCGAGTTACTCTCTGCCTAGGAGAGAACAAGTCCAGAAAGTTGAGTAAGCAGGTAAGAGTTGTCCAAATCTGGACTTACTGAAGTGCCATAAATACAGTAAAGTTACCAATGTTCATTTAGGGTGAACAGGTCCTGGTAAAGAAAAGCAAGGCACCAAAGCACACCTCCTATTCAAGAAACTAGGAAATCTATACTTGAAGAGGAAAATATATTTTGATAATGGAATGAATTTAGAGCTTCCATCATTGCTTTAGTGATTTTGTTCTCAATATTTTAAACTGCTTCTTCAGCTTAGAATCTTGAGCTCCAACAGACATGCTTTCCTTAGGGAAGCTACCATTATGTTAGCTGCTGAATAAAGATTCTTAGACTGTACCATAGAATAAACTCCAAATGGCTCTCCAGTGTGAGGACTCTGCAGTTGGGACCCTCTTTGTTGATGATTTTTAATTTTTCTCACACACACACCATTTTTTGATAGGATGAGGAAAGGAAGGCCTGAGCAAAGGCCTGTGTTTTGCTCATTGTATCTTGCCCATACTAAAAGCAAACAAATTGGAAGGCTGAAAGTAGTGTCTCAAAATGTTTTTCTTTGCAATTAATTCTAATTACAAAAACCATTTTTTGTATTGGTACTGATTGGCTCTGTCCAAGAACATAAGCTAAAATACCAAGATGCTTTCACCACTTTTCTTTTACGGTTGTATTTAGATTCTGTCTTAGCCCTCATTGAAGCTTGCTCTCAGGGGATTAAGATTTTTCATTGATGAGAATCTCTATGCAATATGTTGCATGGCAGATTTTTTTTCAATTCATTTAGAACAAAATTCCTACTTACTCCCTTATACTGCTCTCAGTAAACGCAGGGTAAGTTACCCCTTTAAAATGATCTGTGCAGATTACCAGCCTGTGTAGTTCATAACCTCTGGGGAAAACTAGCTTTTTGCAGTGCTGCTTCTCTTCTATGCCTGGCATGTGGAGCTGAGTTGGCAGTGAAGGGAAAGTAATTTGTTCCTGACAAGGGCCAGTAGCAGACTATTTCTTCACTGGAAGAAAGTGACAATCAAGCAGGAAATTGTGACTGCAGTTCCTTATTTGAACTGATCCTTCTTAGGAGCTGGTAGACATATCTTAACTTAGCCTTTAGCTTGTTTTCCTCAGTCTCACGGCTTTGCTTTCCGTGAAATGTCAAGGACCTCAAATTCCTGCAGTGTTTACAGTTTGGCCTGTGGAATTCATGGCCTGCTCAGAGTGTTGCAGATTTACAATTTTATCGTGAAAGTAACACAGGAGAGGCAGGCACTGCTGTTCCCCAGGAAAGAGGACTTTGACCCACTGAGAAAGAAAGTAGCACATCTGAAAGAGAGAGCAAACTGTCTTTTGCCATCGAATCATACTAAGCCAACTTGTTTCTAAATACAGGGACAAATGGATGGATGGATGGCTATGCTATAGCTATATGTAAACCTCAGAAAGCATTTGTCGTACTAGAAGAGTGTATTACAGCCTTTCTGTTCTGCACTGTGTTACCACCCTGCTGTAACTTTGATTGATGGCAAGTGATGGCAGCAGAAAATAAAGGTCCACTCTCTGTGCTCAGTAACACTGTCCAGGGGGGCAGGACCTTGACCAGATGTAACATCTATACAGGTTTGAAAGAAGGTTACCTACAGCAGGGTCAGCAAGATGTTTGCCAGTGTCTGCATGTCCAAACTCTGTATGAGTGCTCAGAGCTGGGGTACTTGCACTCATCTTTCAATCAGTATGCCCACATAAGTCTTGCAGCTCTGAAACAACCTGATGTTAGCTTTCTTAAAAGAGGAATCCATGGCTCCAAATATTTCTTACGACACATCACTTCCTTGTGGTGAATGCCCTTCTAATATCCTAGGCTAACCAAAGGTGGCGTTTGCACACTACCTCCACACATCCTACCCTTCTTGGTTGCCAGTTTTACTTCTGAGAAAATGACTCTATTCATCCTTCTGACATGAGGCTGAGCTCATCAGATGCCAAAGCCATTCCACCATGGGCAAAGTGTCTCCCTCTGGTGGGTCTGTGGGTTAGGGAGGAAGGAGCATGCACTTTCTCATCTGTACTGCAAAACCACCACTTAGAATAGTTCTCACAAAGAGGCAACAAGTCTTTTTTTTCTTTTTCCCCAACTGTTTATTTCCATTTTACACATATTCTCAACTTCCTGTTCTCCAAGCACTCTTCTTGCTTTTGTACCCTGTAACTTTCAGGAGTTTGTTTCTTTTCGTTCAGATGTGCTCAAGGCACAGCAGAAGTTGATACAATCTAATACAAACTTCCTGTTTGCTCTATCATAAAATGTAGTGCCTGGTGTGTTCATTCCCCTCCTGTCATCAAGTGCCAGCTTCAGCATGACTTAATACCTCAGGTTCTTCCTGCTGTCATTTTCACTTCCCCCCCAAGGACTAAACATTTAAAACCCAAGAAATGCTAACTGAGATCCTAAGTAACACTTGAACCACGCTGATCTTGGGTAAACAGTTCCCAGAGAGTTACCATTCCTGATGTTGAAAGAGCAGATCAGTGAAAGAAAAGAATGTGCATACAAATTCTCAGTAATCAGGCAGCCAGCTAATTTCTAAATATTGAAAGATTTCTTTAGAAGTCATTAATTTTGTTTATGTTTAAACTGACACACAAGCTAAGGAGCCTACCATTTACTTTTTTAAGACTTTTACCCAGTTTTTAATACAAGCTAAGGATTTAAGGCTCAGTTGAGAGAGAAGAATGAAAAAATTAAGCCTGGCTACTTTTTTGGGCCTATTTCTTATGTAAGTGTTTATATATTTAAATTTTTCTTCATAAAACTGCTTTTTGCAGTTTACACAGCAGACAAGTAAAAGGAAAGACTGTCCATCACCCTTTGATCAGGATTTTGTTTGTCCCAACATGTGCATATATGGGAAGTTAGATTAGGTGCTGAAGAAACACCTGATCTTTTATTGGCCCAAAGCCAGCCCTTCAGCATAAAAGCGGGTGTATGATTTTATTGAAAGGTAAAGCAGCAGCATTTCTTGCTTAAACAGGGCTTTAGACTCCCATCTCCTGCCAAGGTATAGGTTGGGCCCTGACTGGCTTTAATAGTTCTGGTGAGGTTCACCTGAGATCCCCATCCACAACCCTTGCCTGCAGGTCCAGGTCAACTCAGCCTTGGGCACCTACCTGTCCCTTAAGGCAAGCTATAGGTGTTCCAGTGCCAACCATCCACTGCTCTGGCTAGCTGACTGGTTTTTTGGAGTGGACTCAAGTCCTGCCCTGCAAGGTAGCTTTCTCTCCTATCCTGTATCTTGAGTGTATCGTAGACCTTTGTGACAGACCCATTTTCAGCCTCCTCTCTTGACTGAGTTCCCTGGTAGAATCCTGCCCTTGACTATTTATCATGCCTTGTCTGGGACTGTCAAGGAACCCCATACTAACCTCCAGCCCTGTCCCATTCAGGCAATGTGTGGATTCACTCAGGTTGCCCACATTTCCCAGCTTTTTCTCTCCTTGGAGAAGCCCTGCTCTTTCTACTCCCTGATGAGGGGCCCTTTTTAGGATTCATGTGTGCAGCGCAGCAGGAGAGCTCCCAGGCAGCCTGCCTTTAGTCAAGGTCTGGCTCCTTCGTGGCCCTGTCCTATGTTCCCTGCTCAAGAAAAACAGGGTCTGCTTGAACATCACACTGCTACATGTGGTACCATGAGCAGTGGGTTTTAAGGGGCTGGGGAAGAAGTCCATTACTGATTCTACTTGGTATTGCAACTATATAAACAGTTCCTGCTTCAACATGCAATCTTTCTGTTTTCTGTAGGCACAGAACTCTTTAACTTGCTGTGTGACTTTGTGCAGATTCAAAATGGCCTCCTGTCCCCATTTGTTAGTGGAAGGGATAGAATTTCCCTGATGCAGTGCCAAATTTATATAGAATTTGAAATGTTCTTCTACATGAAATGCTGTGTCCTGTAATGCCAAGGCGAGCATAATCTTTTTGGGTATATATATATATATAT
>NW_008687696.1:29973-30822 GCF_000695815.1 Acanthisitta chloris | reverse complement strand
CAGAGTTGGCCCCGCTCGGGCGGTCGCTCCTGCCCGGGATGCCTGGTGAGTACCTCCCGTCCCGCTCCGAGCGCACAGGGTCGGGGCTGCAGGGTGGGATGCTTCTCCCCCTGCCCCTCGCCCCTCCCGGCGCGGGACAGGCTCTCGGCCGTGTCCTGGCTTTTCCTGTAATTATGCGCTGCAATTAGCGGCTTCAGGTCAGGGTTTTAACTGTCCGGGTGAAATAGCTGAACTCGTCTGTGTTCTGCTTGTTACGCACAGGTTGGCCTGATTGAGGCTCTGGAGCCACAGGGTGACAGCTGCGTTTAGCAGCCCCAGGCTAAGGCAGATCGAGAGAAACCTTTCTCATGCCCCTTCTTCCATAGCAGCTGTGTTGGTCTTTTCAGTTATCCTTAAGGCCACGAAGTACTGATTTTAGGGCTAACCACACAGGGTGGTGTCCTGGATTTAGCCAGGATGGTGTTAATTTTCTCAGTAGTGGGTGTAGTGCAGTGTTTGGATTCAGGGTGATGATACACTGATGTTTTGGTTTTGCTAAGTTGTGTGTGTGGAAGGTGCAGTTTTGTTTCTTGAACATGCTCTCAAAGCCAAGGAAAAGAGCTGAGTGGCATCTCCCCCAGAGCTGGGTTTGTTGAACCATTTGAACGGTATCAGGAATTCAGCCTGATTTGATTCAGCCAGGTTTGAATTCGTGTATGTGGCACCTCAGCACTGGGAAGAGGCAGAAAGGGAGACTGCAAATTAGAGGATTAGAGGATTGTGGGGTTTTTTTGTTTGTTATTTTGGTGGGGTTTGGTTGTGTTGGTTGGTTACTTGGTTGGTTTTTTCCTGCTGGTTTGGGGTTTTTTA
>NW_008687696.1:25994-29945 GCF_000695815.1 Acanthisitta chloris | reverse complement strand
ACCTAACTTTATAGGCATCATCAACTACTCTGTCCTGTCTCTGGATTGCTTAAGCAATTATTATGGATTTTTTTTCAAACTGGTATGTTACTCTTTAGGGACTGGTTTTGCATGCTATGTGTTATGCTTATTCGCCTGTTATAACATTGTTGCATTTGATTTTTCACAAGGATCGTTTAAAATCTGTTGAATAGCAGAATTGCAGTCTCGAAGTGGAATGTAACTGTTCTTAGCTGAAAGATACACAGTCAAAGCTACACTGAATTAGAATCAAGTCCTCTTCCTGTAGCCTTCCAACACAACAGCCATAATCCAGTCTGCTAAAATTTAGTATAGTTTTAATAAAGGATAAGCAATAATCTGGCTTTGGATCAGGCAGAACTTCATTAGACCAAGAGAAATATTGAATGCCATCGAATGTCAATTTATATTCTCTTCTAAAAAGGTCTGTGTAAATTGTTGGTTATCTTCATTAGTAATGTAAATGTTTCTACTATTGGACTCAACCTGAGGAATCATGGGAATTAAAGTTACCACCTGTCATTTGTTTACTAGGGCAAGAGCTGCCTCTTTGCTGAAAACTTGCTTAATGATTTCTGACGGTGGCCTGACACAGGTTAATGTTTGACATCACTATGCATTTTACCTATTATAACAAAACACTTCTCGACTGCTTGTAAGGTTGTGGGTGTCAGCTGGAGCAGAGCTTTCTGTTCCACTACACGGTTGTGTTAGGCCAAAGAAGTGAGAAGGCCTGTAGCTTGCTTTATCTTTGCAGTAATCTAACACATCTTCACTGAGACAAGTTTCTGGGGGAGGATACGTGTGTGGGAGGGAGAGTAACAAAACTGTTGTTAGGCAACGTGCTGTGAGTTGGGGCTGTGTTATACCATTGACATTTGGGATTTCAGAAAGGTGCTGCGAGCTCAGCAGACACAGGTCCAGAGTGCAGCCTGCCTGTCCTGCAGCCTGTCTCCTGGGTAGAAGGGGGAGGTGACAGAAGAGCAACAGATAGTATCGGGGAGGAATTTAAGAAAGCATTTGTACAACGTTGTTGAGTATGAATGGTAGTACACACTGGGGACCTAACCAACCTGTTGGAGGCTTTTAGCTATTGATTTGTCTGTTCTGGTTTTTATGCACAAGACAAGAATGTGTTATTTAGAATATGCTTGTAGAAAAATCATAGTGTATTAGTCTCTGGTCTCATGTTGCAATTCTGGAGTGGGCAGCTTGGCCAATTTGAGTTGTTACTCTAGGAGCCACAGCTAGACAACATTTAACCTTTCTCTGTCTATCAGAAGAAATACCAAATTACATTTAAAAGCTATGTCTAGAGAATTGTGGAAAAAAAACCCCTACCCTACTTAAACTTGCCTTGAAGATGGGAGGTGCACATAGGTCATTCAGTGCTTGTTATTATCAGCCATTCCTGATTCTCTAAGTGGGCACCTGGTGTTTATTCCCTTTCTTTTCTCTTTTTTTCCTTTGAACATTAAAGTGAGCACCACCCTGTCTGAGGGACTAGTGCTACGAGTATGTAGCATAAGAAGTCAGTGATCTCAGCTAAAAAACTGTAACAAGTTCCACAAAAGGTCACCCTGACTGCAGTGATTAATATTATTTTTGCTTTCTTTTCTGTGTTGGTGTCTGTAGCTGCAGAGCAGTCTCTAAAATAACTCACCAAGTTACTTCCTTGAAAATCTTTGTTTTATTCTAAGAAGCTATTGTAAGGTATTAAAACTGGGGAGCTACTACTGGTGATAATTTCTTAATTTGCATCATGATATGCCATGTGGTAATCCAGACAAGAGAAATGAGCAGATTTATAAATTCACATGACATAAGTTTAAGGCGATTTGAGTCATACTTCTCTCATAATTCACTGATAGTCAATGGCATTAGCCATAGGGATCCACAGCTTGAAAACAATTTACCTGAAAACTTAATACTATTCACACTAGGTGTTGTCCATATAAAATCCTATTGCCATTCAGCACAAAGAATTGAAGTTAAGTACAGTGATGCTCTCAATACTTTAAAAATAAATCCAGTTGCAATGAATTCTAAATACCTACACCTTTGGCTTTCAAACTGAAAAGATCAAATCATCTTTGCAGCTTAAAGTCTGAGTGAAACACTGCGTATATTAGATTTAATGCAGTGTTGTCCTTGATTTCAGTTAAATGGGAATTTTGAGGTAAAGAATTTACTGCCACAAGTTTATATGAAAAACTGATTCTTAGTTTTCAGTTATAAAAATGAAACATTTACTTCTAGGGACAATATTCCAAAGAACATTATAAACAAGGCAGGTAACACTTCTTCCTTGAAAGCGAAGATTAGATGAAAAAAAAAGTAATGATAAAATATTTTGACTTGAAACCCCCTATGGATCCTTAATGGATTAACAATGCCTCTGTATGATTTTAAAATGGCTAGAACATGCTTTTCTCTTTGCACCAGAAATATATTAATGTTAGGTTGTTTCAGTCAATAGTTTGATTATCTATTTAATTGCCTCAGTAATGATTCACTCTCTTAAGAAGTCCATAATATGTATCCCACATCTGATTCTCAAAACAGACAACTGGTTTCTTTTCTGTGTGAGGTATTAGCGAGAGTTTCTTAGAAGGAGTATTTGTTCAGTAGTTTGTTTCCTTGTAGTTCTGACCGCAGCTTTTTCCCTGGAGGTACAGGGCATAAAAGCATGTAGGATGTGGTAATTTGCCATACCAGCTTGCTGAACTATTTGATGAGTAGCTTGTGTAATTTTATATGTATTACTTAAGATTCAGCTTCTGTAACTAGAAGAATTTGCAAAAGAAATAAGATTGTGCTCAGTTTTGTGGTTGTGATTTAAAACAGTATTTTAAGATTTAAACTCTCACTCATTTCACAGTTTGCTTTTTGTATTAACCTACCTCCCACTTTCCTCTCAGTAGTTGTTTTATTTCCTTTCTTTGGATGAAGATGTTTGTTTCCAAACACAAAAGTGCTTTTCTTTCCTGTCTCTTTCTGTCTTTTGAGAGTAATTTTATTGCTAAAGTAGCCTTCAGTGGTTTTTTTGGTTTATATTGGGTGTTTTATGGATGCTTATATTTATTCCTGTAACCTTTTCGAAAATTGCAGTAGGAACAGTTTATTTGCACAACTGTCTTTTCAAAGTAACTCCTTATTCATTGTTTGCTGGAATATCCATAACTTGCTTGAGCTGTTATAATAATGGGAGATTTGAAAGCTCATTTTTTCATTTGCTTCTTCTGGAAATTCTGATTAGAAATGTTATTGGAGTTTGTCTAGCTGTGGGTTCTGCAAACTATTTTAAGTTTGGATGGATGATTCAGGCTTTTTGGTCATTTGACACTACTGGGATGCACTATTGAGGGGCAGGGATGTGTTGCAATGTCAGCAAACATAAGGTATATGTTGATTTGAATTCAGGTCTGGCTGGAGATGAATGAGAGACAGGGAAGAAAGGGGGGAAAAACACAGTTAACCAGTGGGTCTGTGTTTTGCTCTGAATATGGAGGACATGAAAAATGAAAATAATTAGTATCTGAGAGCTTGTCACTGGCACCAGCCATGCTTTATTATGTACCTTGATATTAGGTTAGAGCTTTGAACTCATTCATTTTGGCAACCTCTGGTTGAGGCAACCATGAGGTCATTTTTTTGGCTTCTCTGCAACTAGTCCTGTGAGATTCTTTTCCGGTGTTTCTCACAGACCCTGGAAACTGCATGACAGGATGTTTATTTTGTTATTGTTTGGTTGTTTTAATTTATTTAATGTAATTGCATGTCCCTTACTATGATGGTGGTTTTAAAGAAGTGTTTTGACATAAATATTTGGCAAAGCTCTGTAGAGCTCAGTGGAATTCACCTCATCTATGTGACTTGCTCATCTTGTTCTGGTTAATTTTGCAGCCTGGAATGCTGTGGTCATCCTTG